>NW_026967701.1:0-197412 GCF_028390025.1 Pseudophryne corroboree | reverse complement strand
AACCATCTTGTCGAGCTGGCCCAGACTTTCTCAAACAGAGATGGAGGAACGTTACATCAGCTTTCATTATATATCTATATATACATACATATAGACCCCTTTGTCAGGAACAGCAGGGTCTTCAGTGATTTTAATATGTCCTTAATATCCACAATCATGTACTGAATGCTCCTTGCCAATATTGGATCTAATCAGGAAACATTATGGTCGACATAAGTATCAGTATCCGTGTCAGTATCAGTGTGTAGTAACTGGGCAAAATAACATTTTTGCGACCCAGCGGGGCCTGAGGGAAAAGAAACATAGCCATGAATATCACATCTATTCTCTACGTCTGTGTCTGGGACACAGATTTATCCAACCTTACTCTGATATTACTGAAACATTTACCAAGTCAGTTATTGGTGGTGCCAACAGGGCCACCATCATATGTCTGCATTCCTAATATAGTTTCCTCTTGGGAAAAACATTCAGCCACCGACATGTTGACACACATATACCAAGTACCCACAGACACACCGGCTTATGGGGGACAGACCGTCAGTAAATCTGTCAGAGGGACACAGAGGATTTTTCAGCTCACAATCCAGCGCCAAAAGTACACAGTCTGGGAAATAATAAACTCTATAGTGATAGACTTGTAATGCTCTAAAGATGTTCTGGTGAGGTGAGGAAGAAGCCCCGCCGCTGTAATGGCGCGTATCTGTCCCGCTCAGAAATAATTAATTACGCTAGTGGGGTAAGGACAGTGCCCAGGCACTAATGTCCACTTTTTCCAGCCTTTTGTGAGGAATTTATGCTGCCCAGGGTGCCCCCCCCCCCCCTGTGCCCTGCACCCTGCAGTGCCTGTGTTTGTGTGTGAGCATGGCGCGCAGCGTTCCGCTCGCTGCTCGGTACCTCAGAATGCCGTCACTGAAGAAGAAGTCTCTGTTCTTCTGCTACTCACCTGTCTTCTGGCTCTGTAAGGGGGTGACGGCAGGCTTCGGGAGTGTGCATCTAGGCGTACCCAGCGATCAGCACCCTCAGGAGCTAATGGTGTCCTGTCAGCCTGAAGCAGAGCCATTGAACTCACTAGAAGTTGGTCATACTTCTCTCCCCTAAGTCCCACGAAGCAGGGAGACTGTTGCCAGCAGCCTCCCTGAAAATAAAAAAAACTAACAAGTCTTTTCAGAGAAACTCAGTAGAGCTCCCCTGTAGTGCATCCAGTATCACTGCGCACAATACTAAAACTGGAGTCTGGAGGAGGGGCATAGAGGGAGGAGACAGTTCACACCCTTTGAAAGTCTTAAAGTGCCCATGTCTCCTGCGGATCCCGTCTATACCCCATGGTTCTTAATGTGACCCCAGCATCCTCTAGGACGTATGAGAAAACAAATAACGCACACACGAGGAGGAGAGAACTAAGGAAGCTATAAGGAGAAGAGGGGAGGGAGGGGGGGTTGAAAGGTAAGGTAGTAAAGGCATATTGGATAAACTACAACCTTATAGATATTCATTAATGTACCAGTAGTTAGAAGTAGAAGAGCTCTAACAGAAACCACAAAGCTTATCTAAAGCCACACCACACTGGATATGCCCAATCTCATTTGATTTTTGAAGCAAAGCAGTATTGGACTTTGTTAATACATGGATGGGAGACTGCTTGGTAGTATCAGATTCTTTAGGTGTTTTTAAACTACCAACACCATTTTCTTGGTACATTTAATTTTTACATGTATTCTTTTATGTACCAGAAGTTAGAAGTAGAAGAGCTGTAACAGAAACCACCAGCTCATCTACAGCCACAGCACACTGGATTTGCCCAATCTCTCCTGATCATGGAAGCTGAGCAGTGTTGGTCCTGGTTTTAGTACTTGGATGGGAGACCACAAGGAAATACCAGGAGCTGTGTGTATTTTTTCAATACTAACTAGAGATGAGCGCCTGAAATTTTTCGGGTTTTGTGTTTTGGTTTTGGGTTCGGTTCCGCGGCCGTGTTTTGGGTTCGAACGCGTTTTGGCAAAACCTCACCGAATTTTTTTTGTCGGATTCGGGTGTGTTTTGGATTCGGGTGTTTTTTTCAAAAAACACTAAAAAACAGCTTAAATCATAGAATTTGGGGGTCATTTTGATCCCAAAGTATTATTAACCTCAAAAACCATAATTTACACTCATTTTCAGTCTATTCTGAATACCTCACACCTCACAATATTATTTTTAGTCCTAAAATTTGCACCGAGGTCGCTGTGTGAGTAAGATAAGCGACCCTAGTGGCCGACACAAACACCGGGCCCATCTAGGAGTGGCACTGCAGTGTCACGCAGGATGTCCCTTCCAAAAAACCCTCCCCAAACAGCACATGACGCAAAGAAAAAAAGAGGCGCAATGAGGTAGCTGTGTGAGTAAGATTAGCGACCCTAGTGGCCGACACAAACACCGGGCCCATCTAGGAGTGGCACTGCAGTGTCACGCAGGATGGCCCTTCCAAAAAACCCTCCCCAAACAGCACATGACGCAAAGAAAAAAAGAGGCGCAATGAGGTAGCTGTGTGAGTAAGATTAGCGACCCTAGTGCAGAAGAAGACACAAACACCGGGCCCATCTAGGAGTGGCACTGCAGTGTCACGCAGGATGTCCCTTCCAAAAAACCCTCCCCAAACAGCACATGACGCAAAGAAAAAAAGAGGCGCAATGAGGTAGCTGTGTGAGTAAGATTAGCGACCCTAGTGGCCGACACAAACACCGGGCCCATCTAGGAGTGGCACTGCAGTGTCACGCAGGATGTCCCTTCCAAAAAACCCTCCCCAAACAGCACATGACGCAAAGAAAAAAAGAGGCGCAATGAGGTAGCTGACTGTGTGAGTAAGATTAGCGACCCTAGTGGCCGACACAAACACCGGGCCCATCTAGGAGTGGCACTGCAGTGTCACGCAGGATGGCCCTTCCAAAAAACCCTCCCCAATCAGCACATGATGCAAAGAAAAAGAAAAGAAAAAAGAGGTGCAAGATGGAATTGTCCTTGGGCCCTCCCACCCACCCTTATGTTGTATAAACAAAACAGGACATGCACACTTTAACCAACCCATCATTTCAGTGACAGGGTCTGCCACACGACTGTGACTGATATGACGGGTTGGTTTGGACCCCCCCCAAAAAAGAAGCAATTAATCTCTCATTGCACAAACTGGCTCTACAGAGGCAAGATGTCCACCTCATCTTCACCCTCCGATATATCACCGTGTACATCCCCCTCCTCACAGATTATCAATTCGTCCCCACTGGAATCCACCATCTCAGCTCCCTGTGTACTTTGTGGAGGCAATTGCTGCTGGTCAATGTCTCCGCGGAGGAATTGATTATAATTCATTTTAATGAACATCATCTTCTCCACATTTTCTGGATGTAACCTCGTACGCCGATTGCTGACAAGGTGAGCGGCGGCACTAAACACTCTTTCGGAGTACACACTTGTGGGAGGGCAACTTAGGTAGAATAAAGCCAGTTTGTGCAAGGGCCTCCAAATTGCCTCTTTTTCCTGCCAGTATAAGTACGGACTGTGTGACGTGCCTACTTGGATGCGGTCACTCATATAATCCTCCACCATTCTATCAATGTTGAGAGAATCATATGCAGTGACAGTAGACGACATGTCCGTAATCGTTGTCAGGTCCTTCAGTCCGGACCAGATGTCAGCATCAGCAGTCGCTCCAGACTGCCCTGCATCACCGCCAGCGGGTGGGCTCGGAATTCTGAGCCTTTTCCTCGCACCCCCAGTTGCGGGAGAATGTGAAGGAGGAGATGTTGACAGGTCGCGTTCCGCTTGACTTGACAATTTTGTCACCAGCAGGTCTTTCAACCCCAGCAGACTTGTGTCTGCCGGAAAGAGAGATCCAAGGTAGGCTTTAAATCTAGGATCGAGCACGGTGGCCAAAATGTAGTGCTCTGATTTCAACAGATTGACCACCCGTGAATCCTTGTTAAGCGAATTAAGGGCTCCATCCACAAGTCCCACATGCCTAGCGGAATCGCTCCGTGTTAGCTCCTCCTTCAATGTCTCCAGCTTCTTCTGCAAAAGCCTGATGAGGGGAATGACCTGACTCAGGCTGGCAGTGTCTGAACTGACTTCACGTGTGGCAAGTTCAAAGGGCATCAGAACCTTGCACAACGTTGAAATCATTCTCCACTGCGCTTGAGACAGGTGCATTCCACCTACTATATCGTGCTCAATTGTATAGGCTTGAATGGCCTTTTGCTGCTCCTCCAACCTCTGAAGCATATAGAGGGTTGAATTCCACCTCGTTACCACTTCTTGCTTCAGATGATGGCAGGGCAGGTTCAGTAGTTTTTGGTGGTGCTCCAGTCTTCTGTACGTGGTGCCTGTACGCCGAAAGTGTCCCGCAATTCTTCTGGCCACCGACAGCATCTCTTGCACGCCCCTGTCGTTTTTTAAAAAATTCTGCACCACCAAATTCAAGGTATGTGCAAAACATGGGACGTGCTGGAATTTGCCCATATTTAATGCACACACAATATTGCTGGCGTTGTCCGATGCCACAAATCCACAGGAGAGTCCAATTGGGGTAAGCCATTCCACGATGATCTTCCTCAGTTGCCGTAAGAGGTTTTCAGCTGTGTGCGTATTCTGGAAAGCGGTGATACAAAGCGTAGCCTGCCTAGGAAAGAGTTGGCGTTTGCGAGATGCTGCTACTGGTGCCGCCGCTGCTGTTCTTGCGGCGGGAGTCGATACATCTACCCAGTGGGCTGTCACAGTCATATAGTCCTGACCCTGCCCTGCTCCACTTGTCCACATGTCCGTGGTTAAGTGGACATTGGGTACAACTGCATTTTTTAGGACACTGGTGAGTCTTTTTCTGACGTCCGTGTACATTCTCGGTATCGCCTGCCTAGAGAAGTGGAACCTAGATGGTATTTGGTAACGGGGGCACACTGCCTCAATAAATTGTCTAGTTCCCTGTGAACTAACGGCGGATACCGGACGCACGTCTAACACCAACATAGTTGTCAAGGCCTCAGTTATCCGCTTTGCAGTAGGATGACTGCTGTGATATTTCATCTTCCTCGCAAAGGACTGTTGAACAGTCAATTGCTTACTGGAAGTAGTACAAGTGGGCTTACGACTTCCCCTCTGGGATGACCATCGACTCCCAGCGGCAACAACAGCAGCGCCAGCAGCAGTAGGCGTTACACGCAAGGATGCATCGGAGGAATCCCAGGCAGGAGAGGACTCGTCAGAATTGCCAGTGACATGGCCTGCAGGACTATTGGCATTCCTGGGGAAGGAGGAAATTGACACTGAGGGAGTTGGTGGGGTGGTTTGCGTGAGCTTGGTTACAAGAGGAAGGGATTTACTGGTCAGTGGACTGCTTCCGCTGTCACCCAAAGTTTTTGAACTTGTCACTGACTTATTATGAATGCGCTGCAGGTGACGTATAAGGGAGGATGTTCCGAGGTGGTTAACGTCCTTACCCCTACTTATTACAGCTTGACAAAGGGAACACACGGCTTGACACCTGTTGTCCGCATTTCTGGTGAAATACCTCCACACCGAAGAGCTGATTTTTTTGGTATTTTCACCTGGCATGTCAACGGCCATATTCCTCCCACGGACAACAGGTGTCTCCCCGGGTGCCTGACTTAAACAAACCACCTCACCATCAGAATCCTCCTGGTCAATTTCCTCCCCAGCGCCAGCAACACCCATATCCTCCTCATCCTGGTGTACTTCAACACTGACATCTTCAATCTGACTATCAGGAACTGGACTGCGGGTGCTCCTTCCAGCACTTGCAGGGGGCGTGCAAATGGTGGAAGGCGCATGCTCTTCACGTCCAGTGTTGGGAAGGTCAGGCATCGCAACCGACACAATTGGACTCTCCTTGTGGATTTGGGATTTCGAAGAATGCACAGTTCTTTGCTGTGCTGCTTTTGCCAGCTTGAGTCTTTTCATTTTTCTAGTGAGAGGCTGAGTGCTTCCATCCTCATGTGAAGCTGAACCACTAGCCATGAACATAGGCCAGGGCCTCAGCCGTTCCTTGCCACTCCGTGTGGTAAATGGCATATTGGCAAGTTTACGCTTCTCCTCCGACAATTTTATTTTAGGTTTTGGAGTCCTTTTTTTTCTGATATTTGGTGTTTTGGATTTGACATGCTCTGTACTATGACATTGGGCATCGGCCTTGGCAGACGACGTTGCTGGCATTTCATCGTCTCGGCCATGACTAGTGGCAGCAGCTTCAGCACGAGGTGGAAGTGGATCTTGATCTTTCCCTAATTTTGGAACCTCAACATTTTTGTTCTCCATATTTTAATAGGCACAACTAAAAGGCACCTCAGGTAAACAATGGAGATGGATACTAGTATACAATTATGGACTGCCTGCCGA
Source organism: Pseudophryne corroboree (assembly GCF_028390025.1). Taxonomy (NCBI): domain Eukaryota; kingdom Metazoa; phylum Chordata; class Amphibia; order Anura; family Myobatrachidae; genus Pseudophryne; species Pseudophryne corroboree. The sequence goes on along the minus strand of NW_026967701.1, from coordinate 191,031 downwards.
CTGCAGACACAGAGGTAGCCACAGCCGTGAACTACCGTACTGTACTGTGTCTGCAGCTAATATAGACTGGTTGATAAAGAGAAGATGTCTATGTAACTATGTATGTATAAAGAAGACTGAAAAAAATCCACGGTTAGGTGGTATACAATTATGGACGGACTGCCTGCCGAGTGCAGACACAGAGGTAGCCACAGCCGTGAACTACCGTACTGTACTGTGTCTGCAGCTAATATAGACTGGTTGATAAAGAGAAGATGTCTATGTAACTATGTATGTATAAAGAAGAATGAAAAAAAACCACGGTTAGGTGGTATACAATTATGGACGGACTGCCTGCCGAGTGCAGACACAGAGGTAGCCACAGCCGTGAACTACCGTACTGTACTGTGTCTGCAGCTAATATAGACTGGTTGATAAAGAGAAGATGTCTATGTAACTATGTATGTATAAAGAAGAATGGAAAAAATCCACGGTTAGGTGGTATTACAATTATGGACGGACTGCCTGCCGAGTGCAGAGACACAGAGGTAGCCACAGCCGTGAACTACCGTACTGTGTCTGCTGCGACTGGATGATAAATGATATAAAAAATATATATATATCACTACTGCAGCCGGACAGGTATATATTATATATTATATAATGACGGACCTGCTGGACACTGTCTGTCAGCAGAATGAGTTTTATTTTTATAGAATAAAAAAAAAAAAACACACAAGTGAAGTCACACGACGAGTGTTTAACTTTTTCAGGCAATCACAATATAAGTATACTACTAACTATACTGGTGGTCAGTGTGGTCAGGTCACTGGTCAGTCACACTGGCAGTGGCACTCCTGCAGCAAAAGTGTGCACTGTTTAATTTTAATATAATATGTACTCCTGGCTCCTGCTATAACCTATAACTGGCACTGCAGTAGTGCTCCCCAGTCTCCCCCACAATTATAAGCTGTGTGAGCTGAGCAGTCAGACAGATATATAATATATATAGATGATGCAGCACACTGGCCTGAGCCTGAGCAGTGCACACAGATATGGTATGTGACTGACTGAGTCACTGTGTGTATCGCTTTTTTCAGGCAGAGAACGGATATATTAAATAAACTGCACTGTGTGTCTGGTGGTCACTCACTATATAATATATTATGTACTCCTGGCTCCTGCTATAACCTATAACTGGCACTGCAGTAGTGCTCCCCAGTCTCCCCCACAATTATAAGCTGTGTGAGCTGAGCAGTCAGACAGATATATATAATATTATATATAGATAATAGATGATGCAGCACACTGGCCTGAGCCTGAGCAGTGCACACAGATATGGTATGTGACTGACTGAGTCACTGTGTGTATCGCTTTTTTCAGGCAGAGAACGGATATATTAAATAAACTGCACTGTGTGTCTGGTGGTCACTCACTATATAATATATTATGTACTCCTGGCTCCTGCTATAACCTATAACTGGCACTGCAGTAGTGCTCCCCAGTCTCCCCCACAATTATAAGCTGTGTGAGCTGAGCAGTCAGACAGATATATATAATATTATATATAGATAATAGATGATGCAGCACACTGGCCTGAGCCTGAGCAGTGCACACAGATATGGTATGTGACTGACTGAGTCACTGTGTGTATCTCTTTTTTCAGGCAGAGAACGGATATATTAAATAAACTGCACTGTGTGTCTGGTGGTCACTCACTATATAATATATTATGTACTCCTGGCTCCTGCTATAACCTATAACTGGCACTGCAGTAGTGCTCCCCAGTCTCCCCCACAATTATAAGCTGTGTGAGCTGAGCAGTCAGACAGATATATATAATATTATATATAGATAATAGATGATGCAGCACACTGGCCTGAGCCTGAGCAGTGCACACAGATATGGTATGTGACTGACTGAGTCACTGTGTGTATCGCTTTTTTCAGGCAGAGAACGGATATATTAAATAAACTGCACTGTGTGTCTGGTGGTCACTCACTATATAATATATTATGTACTCCTGGCTCCTGCTATAACCTATAACTGGCACTGCAGTAGTGCTCCCCAGTCTCCCCCACAATTATAAGCTGTGTGAGCTGAGCAGTCAGACAGATATATATAATATTATATATAGATAATAGATGATGCAGCACACTGGCCTGAGCCTGAGCAGTGCACACAGATATGGTATGTGACTGAGTCACTGTGTGCTGTGTATCGCTTTTTTCAGGCAGAGAACGGATTATAAAGTAAACTGCACTGTCCTCACTAGTAAACTCTCTCCACTCAGTCTCTACACTTCTACAGTAACAGTACTCCTCCTAGTCAGCTCCAGTAAATCTCTCTCAGTCTCTTATAATCTAAATGGAGAGGACGCCAGCCACGTCCTCTCCCTATCAATCTCAATGCACGTGTGAAAATGGCGGCGACGCGCGGCTCCTTATATAGAATCCGAGTCTCGCGATAGAATCCGAGCCTCGCGAGAATCCGACAGCGTCATGATGACGTTCGGGCGCGCTCGGGTTAACCGAGCAAGGCGGGAAGATCCGAGTCTGCTCGGACCCGTGAAAAAAACCATGAAGTTCTGGCGGGTTCGGATTCAGAGAAACCGAACCCGCTCATCTCTAATACTAACACCGTTCTCTTGATGCATTCCATTTTGAAACATTGGGGCAGATCTATTAAGCCTGGTGAACTGATAAAGTGCAAGGTGATAAAGTACCAGCCAGTCAGCTCCTAACTGTCATTTTTCAAACCCAGCCTGTGACATGGCAATTAGGAGCTGATTGGCTGGTACTTTATCACCATGCAAATTATCATTTCACCAGGTTTAATAAATCGGCTGCTTACTCATTTATGTACGAGTAGTTAGAAGTAGAAGAACTCTAACAGAAACCACTAAGCTCATCTACAGCCACACCACACTGTATATGCCCAATATCACCTGATTTTAGGCCTGGTTTGTTCTTGGATGTGAGACCACCTGGGAATACCAGGTGCTGTAGGTAGTTTTATACTACCAACACCGTTCTCTTGATGCATTATATTTTGAAACTTATTCATTGATGTACCAGTAGTTAGAAGTAGAAGTTAGAAACAGCAAAAATCATCTACAGCCGCATCACACTGGATATGTCCAATCTAATCTGATGTTGGAAGCTAAGCAGTGTTGTGCCTGGTTAGTTTTTGGATTTCAGGTCCTGCCTTCTGGTTTGGCCATGGCACCTCGGAAATTCACCAAGGTCATGGCCGTGATGACGACCCTTCACCATCGGTGGACCAGGGAGGAATCTCTCCTCCCGATAAACATTCTGGAATTGCGGGCAGTGTTCAATTCATTGACACTGGCCCTGCCTCTAGTACAGAACAGGCCTGTTCAAGTACAATCGGACAACGACACCACGGTAGTGTACACAAATCATCAAGGCGGCACTCGAAATTGCATGGCAAAGCTGGAAGTATCAAAAATCCTCAGTTGGGTAGAACGTCATCTGCCAGCAATATCGGCAGTGTTCATTCCCGGAGTCCTCAACTGGGAAGCGGATTTCCTCAGTCGTCAGTACGTTCACGCTGGAGAGTGGAGAGGCCGCAGCAGAAATGTCTGCACTGGTGTCAGTAGGTGACTGAGGCAGGGATGACTGGGAGATAGTGGGTGACTGAAGCATGTATGACTGGGAGATAGTGGGTGACTGAGGCCGGGGTGACTGGGAGATAGTCAGTGACTAAGGCAGGGGTGATAGGGATATAGTGGATGACTGTGGCAGGGGTGACAGGGACAGTAGGAGACTGAGGCAGGGGTGACAGGGATAGTGGGTGACTGAGGCAGGGGTGATAGGGTGACAGTGGGTGACTGAGGCAGAGGTGACAGGGATAGTGGGTGACTGAGGTAGGGGTGATATGGAGATAGTGGTTGACTGAGGCAGGGGTGACAGAGATAGTGGGTGACTAAAGCAGGGGTGACTGGTATAGTGGGTGACTGAGGCAGGGGTCGCAGGTATAGTGGTTAACTGAGGCAGCGGTGACTGGGAGATAGTGGGTAACTGGGGCAGGGGTGACAGGGAAAGTGTGTGACTCAGGCAGGGGTGATAGGGAGATAGTGGGCAGCAGATCACTGCCTCGCTGACAGCAGCACATCCCTGCTTCACTGACAGCAGCACATCCCTGCCTCATTGACAGCAGCACATACCTGCCTCACTTATAGCAGCACATCCCTGCCTCACTGGCAGCAGCAGATCCCTGCCTCACTGGCAGCAGCAGATCACTGCTTCACTGACATCAGCACATCCCTGCCTCACTGGCAGCAGCAGATCCCTGCCTTACTGACAGCTGTATTCAGACCTGATCTCTGCTGTGCATATTCACACAACAGGAGATCAGGTCTGAAGTGTGTGTGTGTGTGCTGGTGCCGCAGTGCACCTGCACATGCCAGAGATGCGATCAGCATCTCTGCCCAGTGAGCGCCTCTGCCAACACATACTTATCTTGCATATGAGATCTCTTGATCATGAAGATAGTTCTCACAGGGTGAGGTTCATCCATTACATTTTAAAGTAGGAAGGTACAAATTACATATTCAAATTACATATATGTGCTGGATTCAAATGTTTTCCCCCCTTCCTTTCTCAATTGTGCCCATCAGCAGCTATTCTAATGTTGCTGCCAATGGGTGTGACACATTCATTTCTTCTGTGGGGTACACTGGACTCCGCAAGGATTCACATTGTGGTGTAGAGTAGGATCTTGATCTGAGGCACCAACAGGCTCAAAGCTTTTGACTGTTCCCAAGATGCTCAGCGCCCCCTGCTCTATAACCTCGCTTCCATGAACAGGGAGCTCAGTTTGTAGTTGGTGCCTTCAGTAGCAGGACACTTAACAGGGGGCTGCCTCAGGCAGCCTATACTTAGCTATTAATTTTGACAAGAAAAGAAGAACTTTTTTTATAAGAATGTACAAGGGCTGCAGCAGGCTAGGTCTAATAGACATCTTTACTGCAGCTCCGTCACTCCCAGCGGCGCAGTATACTCCCGTGCCCTGGTTGCTGGGTCACTGCAGCGGAGGCTCCGGTTTCTTCCTAAGGTCAGTCACACACACACCGCCCTCCGGGATCACGAGGCCGCTGATGAAAGGGAGGTAAGGGGCTTCTGTGCCCACACTATACCGTGATCCAGCATGGCTGTAGGGGGCGGGCCGTGTGCGCACTGGCGTGGACACTGATTACTGGGCAGCCGCTCCACTAGCCACCAGGGACAGTTAAGGAGCACAGCTCTGGGGGGTTTTCTCCTATATTAACCCCATTTTGTACTACCTGCAGTGCATTGTGATAGGTAATAGAGCCTGATTCAGGTTGGATTGCAATCACAATAAGCAATTCAACTGCAAAAATTGCTAAGAGCATACGCATGCGCCAGCATTTTCTGTGACTGTCAATCGGTGCGGGGGGGGGTCAGCAACACTCCATTTCAAAGTCGGAGATGGAGCGGTGCGGGGGCAGGGCTTCAACGGAGAAACAGGAGGCGTGGTCAGAGCGGCTGCATGACATCACATGCAGCCGTTGCGATCACAAAAATGGTGGCGGCTTCCTGCGCACACGTACAGTCTGCACCAACAGGAGGCTAACCCATTTTTTATGATCACGCTGAACTGCACTGGGACTGCAATTTCAGCGTGGTCAAGAAGGGAGGCGGCATGCTGGGTGGCCATGCCCTGTGATGGGTGGCCCCAGCATGCGAACCAAAGGATTGCAAATTCTGTTACTTAGCAGAATTTGCAATCCTTACTGAATTAGGCCATTGATTACAAAATTGTAAACAATATTTGAAGTTTTTCTTCAGGGACTAACACAAAAGATGCTTGGGGCTACTAACACATGGGTAAGCCACGTAAAGCTTCCCATGGGTCAGTGGCATCACAACGGGGTTGCGGCACACACCCGAGTGTCACCCGCCAAGTGGGGTGACACCAAAGTGCCGGCTCTTCTTCAGTGACAGAATATGGGTGTTTCACTGTGACATTACGTGCAACACCCAGTTTCTGTCACTGTGCAGGAGCCAGCACCACTCACACACTAGTCCCCGGGTACAGCCCCCAACCCCCGGGATACCCGCAGCAACAAAATGGTGATTCAGGCCACGCCCCTACCTATGAGACCATGCCTCCTTTTTACCATTGCGCTGCTTATCTGCGCGCACTGCATTACAATCTCCCTCGCCGCCTCTCTGGGTGTCACCAGTGATAGTGACACCTCTGCCATGCTTGTAGCAGCTGGTCCTAAGATCTACGCCTCCAGCCCTGAGTGTTTTCCCTTGTGACTTGTTGATCATCATAGCGAAGCAGATGCTTACAGAAAACTGCAGGGGTTTAGATTGAAAAGAAAAACATTGACGAACCCATCATTTCAGCGACAGGGTCTGCCACACGACTGACTGAAATGACTGGTTGGTTTGGGCCCCCACCAAAAAAGAATCAATCTCTCCTTGCACAAACTGGCTCTACAGAGGCAAGATGTCCACCTCATCATCCTCCGATTCCTCACCCCTTTCACTGTGTACATCCCCCTCCTCACAGATTATTAATTCGTCCCCACTGGAATCCACCATCTCAGATCCCTGTGTACTTTCTGGAGGCAATTGCTGGTGAATGTCTCCACGGAGGAATTGATTATAATTAATTTTGATGATCATCATCTTCTCCACATTTTCTGGAAGTAACCTCGTACGCCGATTGCTGACAAGGTGAGCGGCCGCACTAAACACTCTTTCGGAGTACACACTGGAGGGAGGGCAACTTAGGTAGAATAAAGCCAGTTTGTGCAAGGGCCTCCAAATTGCCTCTTTTTCTCCACCATTCTTTCAAAGGTGACAGAATCATATGCAGTGACAGTAGACGACATGTCAGTAATCGTTGCAAGGTCCTTCAGTCTGGACCAGATGTCAGCACTCACTCCAGACCCCCTACCAAGAACTCCTGTTGTCCCTGTACATCCACTGGAGATCTACCCTGAGAGATCTTCCGAGGAAATCTACTGGAAGAAACGTATTGTTTCAACAGGGAACAATGAAACGTATTTCCAATCCTGAGAGATCTTGGTAAACGTAACCGAAAGGCAACTGGGTTGACTCTTTTAATAATAAGAAATGGCCCAATAAATTTGGGTCCCAGTCTAGCTGAGGATTGTCGAAGCCTGATGTTGCGAGTCGACAACCACACCCTATCTCCCACCTTAAAAGTGCAAGGACGTCGGAGCCTGTCAGAAAATTTCTTCTCTCGAAAGGCCGCTTTTCTGAGAGCAAGGTGCACCTTTTTCCAAATGGCTCTGAGATGGGAGGTTAAGGTAAGCGAGGAGACTGAGGAATGATGAAAAAAAGAATTAGATCTGGGGTGAAAACCAAAAACTGAAAAGAATGGAGACTCTTTAGTGGAGGAATGACAAGAATTATTGTAAGCAAATTCAGCCAACGGAAGAAACTCGGACCAATCATTCTGGAGTTTGGCTGAATACAAGCGCAAATATTGTTTCAATGATTGGTTAACTCGTTCGGTTTGCCCGTTGGATTGTGGGTGGTAACCGGATGTTAACGACAATTTCATCTTCAATGAGGCACAAAAACATTTCCAGAATTGTGCGATGAATTGTGGACCCCGATCAGAAACAATATCAGTAGGCAACCCATGAAGCCTGAATACATGGCGGAGAAACAAAACTGCCAACCCTTGGGCAGAAGGCAATCGGGGAAGAGCAATAAAATGAGCCATTTTACTAAAACGGTCCACTACCACCCATATGACTCGGAATCCAGCTGAAAGGGGAAGGTCAACCACAAAATCCATGGAAATATGAGACCACGGCCGGAGAGGAACATTTACGGGCATAAGTTGCCCGATGGGCAAGGAACGGGGAACCTTATGCTGTGCACAAACCTGACTTGAATAAACAAATTCCTTGACGTCTTTAGAAAGACCAGGCCACCATACTGAGCGAGAGACTAACTCCAATGTCTTAGAGACTCCTGGATGCCCTGAAACTTTGTTATCATGGAATTCCGTTAAAACAGTAACTCTCAAAAACTCAGGGACGTAAAGACGACCAGCAGGAGTAATTCTAGGAGCTTGGTGTTGAAGCTGTTTTAACTGGGTAAATAAATCTTGTGTGAGGCCCGCCCAGATGACCGAAGATGGAAGTATGGGGGTAACAGGATTGTTATTGTGAACCGGAAGAAAGCTATGTGACAGGGCATCAGCCTTAGTATTCTTGGAACCAGGCCTGAAAGTGATTATAAATTTGAAACGCGTAAAAAATAATGCCCAACGTGCCTGCCGGGCATTAAGCCGCTTAGCCGATTCAATCTATTGCAGGTTCTTATGGTCAGTCAATACCGAAATAGTATGTTTTGCTCCCTCCAGCCAATGCCTCCACTCCTCGAAAGCCCATTTTACCGCCAGTAACTCCCGATTACCAATGTCATAGTTGGATTCAGCGGAGGAGAATTTCCTGGACATAAAGGCACAAGGATGTAACTCCAGAGACTCCGGATCCTTTTGAGAAAGGATAGCCCCCACTCCAACCTCCGAGGCATCAACCTCCACCACAAAGGGCAATTCCGGATTAGGATGTCAGAGGACTGGAGCCGAGACAAAGGCTTGTTTCAAGGCCCGGAAGGACAACTCAGCTTCACGCGACCAGTTGGTAGGATCCGCTCCTTTCTTTGTCAGAGCTACAATGGGAGCAACCAGGTCAGAAAAAGAATGAATGAACCTCCTATAATAATTCGCAAACCCTAAAAAACGCTTAATTGCTTTTAAATTGGTGGGTTGCGCCCAACTAAGGATGGCCTGGAGTTTCTTTGGTTCCATGGAAAATTATGTACCCTAAAAAAGATACTTCCGTGACATGAAACTCACACTTCTCCAGCTTGGCATATAAATGATTCTCACATAACTTTTGAAGAACCAGACGCACCTGGGTAACATGTTGTTCCATTGATTTAGAAAAAATCAGGATGTCGTCTAAGTAAACGACCACGAATTTCCCTAGGAAGTCACGGAGCACATCGTTAATGAGGTCTTGAAAAACTGCCGGAGCATTGGACAGGCCGAACGGCATCACCAGGTATTCGTAGTGACCCGACTGAGTACTGAAGGCCGTTTTCCACTCATCTCCAGATTTAATTCGGATGAGGTTGTACGCTCCTCTAAGGTCAATTTTAGAAAAAATCACAGCAGAACGTAACTGATCTAAGAGTACAGAAATCAACGGCAAAGGATAGGTGTTTTTAACTGAGATCTTATTCAGGGCTCTAAAATCAATGCAAGGTCTAAGCGAGCCATCCTTTTTCTCCACAAAGAAGAAGCCTGCACTTAAAGGAGATTTTGATGGTCTAATAAATCCTTTCTCAAGGCTCTCCTTTACATAATCATTCATAGCCGCAGTTTCTGGCCCGGATAATGCATATAATCTTCCCTTTGGCAATGCGGCACCAGGAATTAACTCAATAGCACAATCATAAGGCCGATGGGGAGGCAGAATGTCCGCATTGCCTTTGGAGAAAACATCAGCAAACTCCTGGTATTCCACCGGAATGAGTTCTGGAATGATAGCTGCTACTCTGACTGGAAACGTGATACATTCCTTATCACAAAAAGTACCCCAATGTGAAATCTTCCCCGACCGCCAATCAATGGTGGGATTATGAAAGGCCAGCCAAGGGTGACCCAGAACAACTGGAACTGCTGGGCAATGTGTAAGAAAGAACTCGATTTTCTCGGAATGTAGAGCTCCTACTGTAAGTAGTACAGGGGGTGTACGGAGAGAAATAATCCCATTAGACAGCGGACTCCCATCTAAGCCATGCATGGTGACACACCTACCCTACAAGGTGAAAAAGCCTGAGGTAACCTTTGAGGGGGTCACATGAGCTGAACGAGTTATGTGAAAAAGCTTGGGAATCTCCAGATAAAAGACTGCAGATTTCCAAAAGGATTCTTATGGCGTATCCTTTCCCATCAATGGATAGGTTACGATGGGAATCCTACCCTAGGGTGGACAAAGCATTAACACGCTTATCCAAGAAGGTAGCCCTCCCGTCCCAGTATACGGCTACCCTCAAAGAGTCTGCTGACCGCAAACAGGAGATTACCCTGAAGTCCATTTATACACATTCAGGTACCTTACTCAGACCGGCAATTGCGTCGGCCTGGGTGTGTAGTGCTGTAGCGGCATGGACGGATACCTTATCTGAGGGGATGGATACCCTAGATAAGGATACTATTTTATTGACCCTGGGGCATATAAGAGATGCCGGGCATTAAGCCGCTTAGCCGATTCAATCTATTGCAGGTTCTTATGGTCAGTCAATACCGAAATAGTATGTTTTGCTCCCTCCAGCCAATGCCTCCACTCCTCGAAAGCCCATTTTACCGCCAGTAACTCCCGATTACCAACGTCATAGTTGGATTCAGCGGAGGAGAATTTCCTGGACATAAAGGCACAAGGATGTAACTCCAGAGACTCCGGATCCTTTTGAGAAAGGATAGCCCCCACTCCAACCTCCGAGGCATCAACCTCCACCACAAAGGGCAATTCCGGATTAGGATGTCAGAGGACTGGAGCCGAGACAAAGGCTTGTTTCAAGGCCCGGAAGGACAACTCAGCTTCACGCGACCAGTTGGTAGGATCCGCTCCTTTCTTTGTCAGAGCTACAATGGGAGCAACCAGGTCAGAAAAAGAATGAATGAACCTCCTATAATAATTCGCAAACCCTAAAAAACGCTTAATTGCTTTTAAATTGGTGGGTTGCGCCCAACTAAGGATGGCCTGGAGTTTCTTTGGTTCCATGGAAAATTATGTACCCTAAAAAAGATACTTCCGTGACATGAAACTCACACTTCTCCAGCTTGGCATATAAATGATTCTCACATAACTTTTGAAGAACCAGACGCACCTGGGTAACATGTTGTTCCATTGATTTAGAAAAAATCAGGATGTCGTCTAAGTAAACGACCACGAATTTCCCTAGGAAGTCACGGAGCACATCGTTAATGAGGTCTTGAAAAACTGCCGGAGCATTGGACAGGCCGAACGGCATCACCAGGTATTCGTAGTGACCCGACTGAGAACTGAAGGCCGTTTTCCACTCATCTCCAGATTTAATTCGGATGAGGTTGTACGCTCCTCTAAGGTCAATTTTAGAAAAAATCACAGCAGAACGTAACTGATCAAAGAGTACAGAAATCAACGGCAAAGGATAGGTGTTTTTAACTGAGATCTTATTCAGGGCTCTAAAATCAATGCAAGGTCTAAGCGAGCCATCCTTTTTCTCCACAAAGAAGAAGCCTGCACTTAAAGGAGATTTTGATGGTCTAATAAATCCTTTCTCAAGGCTCTCCTTTACATAATCATTCATAGCCGCAGTTTCTGGCCCGGATAATGCATATAATCTTCCCTTTGGCAATGCGGCACCAGGAATTAACTCAATAGCACAATCATAAGGCCGATGGGGAGGCAGAATGTCCGCATTGCCTTTGGAGAAAACATCAGCAAACTCCTGGTATTCCACCGGAATGAGTTCTGGAATGATAGCTGCTACTCTGACTGGAAACGTGATACATTCCTTATCACAAAAAGTACCCCAATGTGAAATCTTCCCCGACCGCCAATCAATGGTGGGATTATGAAAGGCCAGCCAAGGGTGACCCAGAACAACTGGAACTGCTGGGCAATGTGTAAGAAAGAACTCGATTTTCTCGGAATGTAGAGCTCCTACTGTAAGTAGTACAGGGGGTGTACGGAGAGAAATAATCCCATTAGACAGCGGACTCCCATCTAAGCCATGCATGGTGACACACCTACCCAAAGGTAACTGAGGAATGCCTAAGGCCTTAGCCCAAGTTAAATCCATAAAGTTTCCTGCAGCTCCACTGTCAACAAAAGCCGACACCAAAGAACTGAGGCTGCCAAAGGAAACTTTAACTGGGACTAAAAGGGAGTTATTCGAGGAGATAAGCTGCAGACCTAGGTGAACCCCCTCACAATTCACCTGGTCAAAGCGTTTCCCGACTTGTTCGGACAATTACGAGCAAAATGTCCCTTACCCCCACAGTACAGACAAAGACCAGAATTTTGCCTTCTGGCTCTTTCTTCAGGAGACAGCCGGGAGAGACCCATCTGCATGGTCTCCTCTACGTCTTCAGGAATGGAATATACACACGGACTTGTCCTTACAGGTGCTCCTTTTTCAGCCCTCCGCTCTCTGAGACGACGATCAATCTTAATAGAAAGCTCCATGAGTTTATCGAGAGTCTCAGGAGCAGGGTACTGAAGGAGACTGTCTTTTATAGACTCTGATAAGCCGAGGCGAAACTGACTGCGCAGGGCTGGGTCATTCCAGCCACAGTCGTTCGACCAACGGCGAAACTCCGTACAATAAACCTCTGCAGGATTTCTACCCTGTCTGAGAGGGCGCAACTGACTTTCAGCGGACGCCTCTCTATCAGGGTCATCATACAAGAGCCCTAAAGACTCAAAAAAAGCGTCAATTGACAACAATGCCGGATCCTCTGCTCTTAAACCAAATGCCCAGGTCTGAGGATCCCCCTGGAGCAAAGAAATAATAAACCCGACCCGCTGAGATTCAGTACCCGAGGAAGTCGGTCTTAAACGAAAATAAAGTTTACAGGATTCTTTAAAATTAAAAAACTCTTTTCTATCACCAGAAAAACGGTCAGGCAAATGCATCTTTGGTTCAGGGACTACCCTTGGGGAAGCTCGCAAAAGATCTTCCTGCGACTTCACCCGAAGAGAAAGATCCTGAACCATCTGAGTAAGTTCTTGAATCTGGCTGACTAAGAGCTGACCAGGATTTGGCCCTAAACCTGTTGGATTCATGAGGCCGATAAACTCTCACAAAACTGAATGAGAAAAAATTAAACCCCGTTTAATTTTAAGTTTTGGTATGGCCGGTAATAATGTTATGATTCCAGCACTCTGGTCAGAGAAGATCTTATGGCAAGGACTGGAGCACTGGAACGGAATGCTGGGGAAGGGAGCAGGACAGGAAAATAGCCCCTGGCGCCCTAACTCTGTTGTCTCACCCGTGTTGTCAGAAATCCCCTGCAAGACTATGGTTTCTTGAGCCCTTGGCAGCCGCGTTTGAAGGGCGGATTATGTCTGCCCAACTTCGATGCCCCCCCGGTCTTAATGAGAGACAAAGGGAAACCTGAGACAGGGTGATAACAAGAGGCCCTCTAACTAAACAACCAGGCCAGGGGCTAAGCAAACTCAAAACTATAATATGTGCGGAGAAACCGCCAGGAAACAGGACAACCAAAATATCCACTTGTCCAATTCTCCTACCCGGCACCGCCAAGTACCAGAGAGGACTTGTGGAAGCGGAACCATCCGCAAATGCTCCAAACACAAAATATAAAAGGTAAAGCGGCTGAGCCGCAACACACGGCAGAGCCGCAACTCACGAACACCACTGGATATAAAACGGTGATCAGTCAGGACTCCAGGGAACCAAACGACCTCTTGGGATGAGATGACAACTCCCGAATACCGGACTTCTGCGGACTGGAATGACCGGATACAGCAGGACTGGAAACAGACTCTCAGCAAACAAAGGCAGCATGCAGGAAGCTATTACCGGCGTCTGTGAGAAGCCCTGGGAGTGTATTTAACAAGGAGTCCTCCAATCAGCTGCTAAAGGCTGATTAGAATAAATGCCGTGCAGCTGCCTTGCTGCACGGCCAGAGAGCAGGTGAATATCTTAATTTCCTAAAGCCTAGCAACGGGGAACGCGGTCCGCCAGTGGCGTCCCCGTTGCTAGGGTCCGTGCGGCTCAGCGCGCCCGGCGTCTAGCGTTGCTAGGGAGCCGGCGGCTGTACGTGCACGGCGTCTCTAGTTGCTAGGCGCCGGGCCGCGCAGACCATCAAGCGGACCCCGGCGCCTAACAGTATGACTCCCAAAAACAACAACCGCGTCATTGGGACCAACTGCGATTTTGGCAAGTTTAGGAGCCAACCATGTTGTTGAAGAACTGTCAGGGAGAGTGCAATGTTTTGCACCAACTGGTCCCTGGATCTCACCTTTATCAGGAAATCATCCAAGTACGGGATAATTGTGACTCCTTGCTTGCGAAGGAGAACCATAATTTCCGCCATCACCCTGGTGAAAATCCTCGGAGCCGTGGACAGACCAAACGGCAATGTCTGAAATTGGTAATGACAATCCTGAATTGCAAACCTTAGGTAGCTTGAGGCAGTGGCTAAATGGGAACATGTAAGTAGGCATCCTTTATGTCTACCAAAACCATGAAATCTCCGTCCTCCGGACTGGAGATCACTGCCCTGAGAAATTCCATCTTGAAATTTAATTTCTTTAGGAAGAAATTGAGGGATTTCAGATTTAAGATTGGTCTGACTGAGCCGTCCGGCTTCGGGACCACGAAGAGGCTTGAATAAAAACCTTCTCCCTGCTGACTAAGGCCAATTTGAACAATCGGTGAGGGGGAACGTCTTGAAACCCCAGTTTGTACCCTTGGGACACTATTTGTAAAACCCACGAGTCCAGGTCCGAATGAATCCAGAACTGACTGAAGAGTTTTAGACGTGCCCCCACTGGTGTGGGCTCCTGCAAGAAAGCCCCAGTGTCATGCAGTGGATTTGGCAGAAGCAGAGGACAATCTCTGGTCCTGCGATCTTGAAGAGGCTACAGACCTCTTCCTTTTCCTTCCTCTACCTGCAAAGAAAGGGGAATCTAAACTTCTTGCATATCTATTGGGCCAAAATGACTGCGGTAGATAATGATGCGTCTTCATCCGTTGACAGGGAACATAGGGCAAGAAGGTTGACTTACCATTGAAATGAGGATGCATCTTGCTGCCTTTCCAATGAAGCAAGTTTAATTTAGTAATAGGTGAAAAACCATCCTTTTTCTCTGCAACCCACTGCTAAATTGTGCTTCCTAGCTGTTTTTATAAAATCACTGAATCAAATCTAACTCTGATTACATCAGAGAAGGCCAGGTACCCTACACCATAACAGGGGGTTTGAAATTTTGACTTGTCTACTTAAAGATCACCAAAATCTGATAACAAGGTCAATTAGGTCCCTGGGTGGGATTGAACCACCAACCTTATGGTTAATAGCCGTACATACTAACTGATTGCGCCACAGAGACACTTTGCGAAAGACCATACTGACAAAGGCTAATAAGCATTCATCTAAAACGTTTCCTAGAAAAACTTTAAAAAGTCAATAATCTGGAGAGTTTTTGTAAGATGTTTCTTCCATCAACCAACGAAGAAACACATTGGTACTTTCCCATGATGAGTGAGTGCTTCAGGATCTCTTGCACTTACATGTGCAGCAGAGTACTGCAATGGAAGCATGCTGGGCCCATAACCCAGAGGTAGGCAGATTGAAACTATCCTCTGCTATTTGCATTTTTTTTTGTTAATTAAAGTAATCCAAAACTGGGATTGATATTTTGGCTCTTTTATTTTTACTTAAAGTACAATAACTTTTACCATTTTAATTTGTTTTAATAGTATATTGACAGTATTGTTTTCTTTCAAAAATCCACTTCATTTTCTTTACCCTATTATTAAAATGGTAATTGACAAAAACAAACTACATTGTCACCAGAAGAGCAATACAAAATGTACAAGTGATATATTAAAATCATCTTTCCAGCTTGAATTTCAATGATGCATTGGGGCAACGATTTTGTGAGAAACATCTTCACCCTTAAATAAAGATTTTCTTAATTCCTTACCTGTGTGCTAATTAGATATCACCTTGTTTTCACATTAAACAGACTTCCACATGAGAAAGCAGCAAGGATGCAGTGGCGTTAATGTTTCCTGGTGTCAACCTGTATTATTTCAGTAGACATTGAAATGAGGATGCATCTTGCTGCCTTTCCAATGAAGCAAGTTTAATTTAGTAATAGGTGAAAAACCATCCTTACAAAGGTGTTAATCAGAGACTTGGCTTTGTGGACACTTTTCAGAGAACAAATTTGTTAGCATAAAAATAAAGCCAGAAAATAAAGAGCTGTTTAATCACTCAATTGGATTTTTCTGCCAGCATATTTTTTTTCTCTGCAAACCACTGCTAAATTGTGCTTCCTAGCTGTTTTTATAAAATCACTGAATCAAATCTAACTCTAATTACATCAGAGAAGGCCAGGTACCCTACACCATAACAGGGGGTTTGAAATTTTGACTTGTCTACTTAAAGATCACCAAAATCTGATAACAAGGTCAATTAGGTCCCTGGGTGGGATTGAACCACCAACCTTTTGGTTAATAGCCGTACATACTAACTGATTGCGCCACAGAGACACTTTGCAAAAGTACATACTGACAAAGGCTAATAAGCATTCATCTAAAACGTTTCCTAGAAAAACTTTAAAAAGTCAATAATCTGGAGAGTTTTTGTAAGATGTTTCTTCCATCAACCAACGAAGAAACACATTGGTACTTTCCCATGATGAGTGAGTGCTTCAGGATCTCTTGCACTTACATGTGCAGCAGAGTACAGCAATGGAAGCATGCTGGGCCCATAACCCAGAGGTAGGCAGATTGAAACTATCCTCTGCTATATGCATTTTTTTGTTTGTTAATTAAAGTAATCCAAAACTGGGATTGATATTTTGGCTCTTTTATTTTTACTTAAAGTACAACAACTTTTACCATTTTAATTTATTTTAATAGTATATTGACAGTATTGTTTTCTTTCAAAAATCCACTTCATTTTCTTTACCCTATTATTAAAATGGTAATTGACAAAAACAAACTACATTGTCACCAGAAGAGCAATACAAAATGTACAAGTGATATATTAAAATCATATTTCCAGCTTGAATTTCAATGATGCATTGGGGCAACGATTTTGTGAGAAACATCTTCACCCTTAAATAAAGATTTTCTTAATTCCTTACCCGTGTGCTAATTAGATATCACCTTGTTTTCATATTAAACAGACTTCCACATGAGAAAGCAGCAAGGATGCAGTGGCGTTAATGTTTCCTGGTGTCAACTTGTATTATTTCAGTAGACATTGAAATGAGGATGCATCTTGCTGCCTTTCCAATGAAGCAAGTTTAATTTAGTAATAGGTGAAAAACCATCCTTACAAAGGTGTTAATCAGAGACTTGGCTTTGTGGACACTTTTCAGAGAACAAATTTGTTAGCATAAAAATAAAGCCAGAAAATGAAGAGCTGTTTAATCACTCAATTGGATTTTTCTGCCAGCATATTTTTTTTCTCTGCAACCCACTGCTAAATTGTGCTTCCTAGCTGTTTTTATAAAATCACTGAATCAAATCTAACTCTGATTACATCAGAGAAGGCCAGGTACCCTACACCGTAACAGGGGGTTTGAAATTTTGACTTGTCTACTTAAAGATCACCAAAATCTGATAACAAGGGAAATTAGGTCCCTGGGTGGGATTGAACCACCAACCTTATGGTAAATAGCCGTACATACTAACTGATTGCGCCACAGAGACACTTTGCAAAAGTCCTTACTGACAAAGGCTAATAAGCATTCATCTAAAACGTTTCCTGGAAAAACTTTAAAAAGTCAATAATCTGGAGAGTTTTTGTAAGATGTTTCTTCCATCAACCAATGAAGAAACACATTGGTACTTTCCCATGATGAGTGAGTGCTTCAGGATCTCTTGCACTTACATGTGCAGCAGAGTACTGCAATGGAAGCATGCTGGGCCCATAACCCAGAGGTAGGCAGATTGAAACTATCCTCTGCTATATGCATTTTTTTTTGTTAATTAAAGTAATCCAAAACTGGGACTGATATTTTGTCTTTTATTTTTACTTAAAGTACAATAACTTTTACCATTTTAATTTGTTTTAATAGTATATTGACAGTATTGTTTTCTTTCAAAAATCCACTTCATTTTCTTTACCCTATTATTAAAATGGTAATTGACAAAAACAAACTACATTGTCACCAGAAGAGCAATACAAAATGTACAAGTGATATTTTAAAATCATCTTTCCAGCTTGAATTTCAATGATGCATTGGGGCAACGATTTTGTGAGAAAACATCTTCACCCTTAAATAAAGATTTTCTTAATTCCTTACCTGTGTGCTAATTAGATATCACCTTGTTTTCACATTAAACAGACTTCCACATGAGAAAGCAGCAAGGATGCAGTGGCGTTAATGTTTCCTGGTGTCAACCTGTATTATTTCAGTAGACATTGAAATGAGGATACATCTTGCTGCCTTTCCAATGAAGCAAGTTTAATTTAGTAATAGGTGAAAAACCATCCCTACAAAGGTGTTAATCAGAGACTTGGCTTTGTGGACACTTTTCAGAGAACAAATTTGTTAGCATAAAAATAAAGCCAGAAAATGAAGAGCTGTTGAATCACGCAATTTGATTTTTTTGCCAGCATATTTCTTTTTCTCTGCAACCCACTGCTAAATTGTGCTTCCTAGCTGTTTTTATAAAATCACTGAATCAAATCTAACTCTGATTACATCAGAGAAGGCCAGGTACCCTACACCATAACAGGGGGTATGAAATTTGACTTGTCTACTTAAAGATCACCAAAATCTGATAACAAGGTCAATTACGTCCCTGGGTGGGATTGAACCACCAACCTTTTGGTTAATAGCCATACACACTAACTGATTGCGCCACAGAGACACTTTTCAAAAGTACATACTGACAAATGCTAATAAGCATTCATCTAAAACGTTTCCTAGAAAAACTTAAAAAAGTCAATAATCTGGAGCGTTTTTGTAAGATGTTTCTTCTATCAACCAACGAAGAAACACATTGGTACTTTCCCATGATGAATGAGTGATTCAGGATCTCTTGCACTTACATGTGCAGCAGAGTACAGCAATGGAAGCATGCTGGGCCCATAACCCAGAGGTAGGCAGATTGAAACTATCCTCTGCTATATGCATTTTTTTTTTGTTAATTAAAGTAATCCAAAACTGGGATTGATATTTTGGCTCTTTTATTTTTACTTAAAGTACAATAACTTTTACCATTTTAATTTGTTTTAATAGTATATTGACAGTATTGTTTTCTTTCAAAAATCCACTTCATTTTCTTTACCCTATTATTAAAATGGTAATTGACAAAAACAAACTACATTGTCACCAGAAGAGCAATACAAAATGTACAAGTGATATATTAAAATCATCTTTCCAGCTTGAATTTCAATGATGCATTGGGTCAACAAATTTGTGAGAAACATCTTCACCCTTAAATAAAGATTTTCTTAATTCCTTACCTGTGTGCTAATTAGATATCACCTTGTTTTCACATTAAACAGACTTCCACATGAGAAAGCAGCAAGGAAGCAGTGGCGTTAATGTTTCCTGGTATCAACTTGTATTATTTCAGTAGACATTGAAATGAGGATGCATCTTGCTGCCTTTCCAATGAAGCAAGTTTAATTTAGTAATAGGTGAAAAACCATCCTTACAAAGGTGTTAATCAGAGACTTGGCTTTGTGGACACTTTTCAGAGAACAAATTTGTTAGCATAAAAATAAAGCCAGAAAATGAAGAGCTGTTTAATCACTGGATTGGATTTTTCTGCCAGCATATTTTTTTTCTCTGCAACCCACTGCTAAATTGTGCTTCCTAGCTGTTTTTTTATAAAATCACTGAATAAAATCTAACTCTGATTACATCAGAGAAGGCCATGTACCCTACACCATAAGAGGGGGTTTGAAATTTTGACTTGTCTACTTAAATATCACCAAAATCTGATCACAAGTTTAATTACGTCCCTAGGTGGGATTGAACCACCAACCTTTCGGTTAATAGCCAAACACACTAACCGATTGCGCCACAGAGACACTTTGCAAAAAGTGCATACTGACAAAGGCTAATAAGCATACATCTAGAACGTTTCCTAGAAAAACATTAAAAAATCAATAATCTGGAGAGTTTTTGTAAGATGTTTCTTCTATCAACCAACGAAGAAACACATTGGTACTTTCCCATGATGAGTGAGTGCTTCAGGATCTCTTGCACTTACATGTGCAGCAGAGTACAGCAATGGAAGCATGCTGGGCCCATAACCCAGAGGTAGGCAGATTGAAACTATCCTCTGCTATATGCATTTTTTTTGTTAATTAAAGTAATCCAAAACTGGGATTGATATTTTGGCTCTTTTATTTTTACTTAAAGTACAATAACTTTTACCATTTTAATTTGTTTTAATAGTATATTGACAGTATTGTTTTCTTTCAAAAATCCACTTCATTTTCTTTACCCTATTATTAAAATGGTAATTGACAAAAACAAACTACATTGTCACCAGAAGAGCAATACAAAATGTACAAGTGATATATTAAAATCATCTTTCCAGCTTGAATTTCAATGATGCATTGGGGCAACGATTTTGTGAGAAACATCTTCACCCTTAAATAAAGATTTTCTTAATTCCTTACCTGTGTGCTAATTAGATATCACCTTGTTTTCACATTAAACAGACTTCCACATGAGAAAGCAGCAAGGATGCAGTGGCGTTAATGTTTCCTGGTGTCAACCTGTATTATTTCAGTAGACATTGAAATGAGGATGCATCTTGCTGCCTTTCCAATGAAGCAAGTTTAATTTAGTAATAGGTGAAAAACCATCCTTACAAAGGTGTTAATCAGAGACTTGGCTTTGTGGACACTTTTCAGAGAACAAATTTGTTAGCATAAAAATAAAGCCAGAAAATGAAGAGCTGTTTAATCACTCAATTGGATTTTTCTGCCAGCATATTTTTTTTCTCTGCAACCCACTGCTAAATTGTGCTTCCTAGCTGTTTTTATAAAATCACTGAATCAAATCTAACTCTGATTACATCAGAGAAGGCCAGGTACCCTACACCGTAACAGGGGGTTTGAAATTTTGACTTGTCTACTTAAAGATCACCAAAATCTGATAACAAGGGAAATTAGGTCCCTGGGTGGGATTGAACCACCAACCTTATGGTAAATAGCCGTACATACTAACTGATTGCGCCACAGAGACACTTTGCAAAAGTCCTTACTGACAAAGGCTAATAAGCATTCATCTAAAACGTTTCCTAGAAAAACTTTAAAAAGTCAATAATCTGGAGAGTTTTTGTAAGATGTTTCTTCCATCAACCAATGAAGAAACACATTGGTACTTTCCCATGATGAGTGAGTGCTTCAGGATCTCTTGCACTTACATGTGCAGCAGAGTACTGCAATGGAAGCATGCTGGGCCCATAACCCAGAGGTAGGCAGATTGAAACTATCCTCTGCTATTTGCATTTTTTTTTGTTAATTAAAGTAATCCAAAACTGGGATTGATATTTTGGCTCTTTTATTTTTACTTAAAGTACAATAACTTTTACCATTTTAATTTGTTTTAATAGTATATTGACAGTATTGTTTTCTTTCAAAAATCCACTTCATTTTCTTTACCCTATTATTAAAATGGTAATTGACAAAAACAAACTACATTGTCACCAGAAGAGCAATACAAAATGTACAAGTGATATATTAAAATCATCTTTCCAGCTTGAATTTCAATGATGCATTGGGGCAACGATTTTGTGAGAAACATCTTCACCCTTAAATAAAGATTTTCTTAATTCCTTACCTGTGTGCTAATTAGATATCACCTTGTTTTCACATTAAACAGACTTCCACATGAGAAAGCAGCAAGGATGCAGTGGCGTTAATGTTTCCTGGTGTCAACCTGTATTATTTCAGTAGACATTGAAATGAGGATGCATCTTGCTGCCTTTCCAATGAAGCAAGTTTAATTTAGTAATAGGTGAAAAACCATCCTTACAAAGGTGTTAATCAGAGACTTGGCTTTGTGGACACTTTTCAGAGAACAAATTTGTTAGCATAAAAATAAAGCCAGAAAATAAAGAGCTGTTTAATCACTCAATTGGATTTTTCTGCCAGCATATTTTTTTTCTCTGCAAACCACTGCTAAATTGTGCTTCCTAGCTGTTTTTATAAAATCACTGAATCAAATCTAACTCTAATTACATCAGAGAAGGCCAGGTACCCTACACCATAACAGGGGGTTTGAAATTTTGACTTGTCTACTTAAAGATCACCAAAATCTGATAACAAGGTCAATTAGGTCCCTGGGTGGGATTGAACCACCAACCTTTTGGTTAATAGCCGTACATACTAACTGATTGCGCCACAGAGACACTTTGCAAAAGTACATACTGACAAAGGCTAATAAGCATTCATCTAAAACGTTTCCTAGAAAAACTTTAAAAAGTCAATAATCTGGAGAGTTTTTGTAAGATGTTTCTTCCATCAACCAACGAAGAAACACATTGGTACTTTCCCATGATGAGTGAGTGCTTCAGGATCTCTTGCACTTACATGTGCAGCAGAGTACAGCAATGGAAGCATGCTGGGCCCATAACCCAGAGGTAGGCAGATTGAAACTATCCTCTGCTATATGCATTTTTTTGTTTGTTAATTAAAGTAATCCAAAACTGGGATTGATATTTTGGCTCTTTTATTTTTACTTAAAGTACAACAACTTTTACCATTTTAATTTATTTTAATAGTATATTGACAGTATTGTTTTCTTTCAAAAATCCACTTCATTTTCTTTACCCTATTATTAAAATGGTAATTGACAAAAACAAACTACATTGTCACCAGAAGAGCAATACAAAATGTACAAGTGATATATTAAAATCATATTTCCAGCTTGAATTTCAATGATGCATTGGGGCAACGATTTTGTGAGAAACATCTTCACCCTTAAATAAAGATTTTCTTAATTCCTTACCCGTGTGCTAATTAGATATCACCTTGTTTTCATATTAAACAGACTTCCACATGAGAAAGCAGCAAGGATGCAGTGGCGTTAATGTTTCCTGGTGTCAACTTGTATTATTTCAGTAGACATTGAAATGAGGATGCATCTTGCTGCCTTTCCAATGAAGCAAGTTTAATTTAGTAATAGGTGAAAAACCATCCTTACAAAGGTGTTAATCAGAGACTTGGCTTTGTGGACACTTTTCAGAGAACAAATTTGTTAGCATAAAAATAAAGCCAGAAAATGAAGAGCTGTTTAATCACTCAATTGGATTTTTCTGCCAGCATATTTTTTTTCTCTGCAACCCACTGCTAAATTGTGCTTCCTAGCTGTTTTTATAAAATCACTGAATCAAATCTAACTCTGATTACATCAGAGAAGGCCAGGTACCCTACACCGTAACAGGGGGTTTGAAATTTTGACTTGTCTACTTAAAGATCACCAAAATCTGATAACAAGGGAAATTAGGTCCCTGGGTGGGATTGAACCACCAACCTTATGGTAAATAGCCGTACATACTAACTGATTGCGCCACAGAGACACTTTGCAAAAGTCCTTACTGACAAAGGCTAATAAGCATTCATCTAAAACGTTTCCTGGAAAAACTTTAAAAAGTCAATAATCTGGAGAGTTTTTGTAAGATGTTTCTTCCATCAACCAATGAAGAAACACATTGGTACTTTCCCATGATGAGTGAGTGCTTCAGGATCTCTTGCACTTACATGTGCAGCAGAGTACTGCAATGGAAGCATGCTGGGCCCATAACCCAGAGGTAGGCAGATTGAAACTATCCTCTGCTATATGCATTTTTTTTTGTTAATTAAAGTAATCCAAAACTGGGACTGATATTTTGTCTTTTATTTTTACTTAAAGTACAATAACTTTTACCATTTTAATTTGTTTTAATAGTATATTGACAGTATTGTTTTCTTTCAAAAATCCACTTCATTTTCTTTACCCTATTATTAAAATGGTAATTGACAAAAACAAACTACATTGTCACCAGAAGAGCAATACAAAATGTACAAGTGATATTTTAAAATCATCTTTCCAGCTTGAATTTCAATGATGCATTGGGGCAACGATTTTGTGAGAAAACATCTTCACCCTTAAATAAAGATTTTCTTAATTCCTTACCTGTGTGCTAATTAGATATCACCTTGTTTTCACATTAAACAGACTTCCACATGAGAAAGCAGCAAGGATGCAGTGGCGTTAATGTTTCCTGGTGTCAACCTGTATTATTTCAGTAGACATTGAAATGAGGATACATCTTGCTGCCTTTCCAATGAAGCAAGTTTAATTTAGTAATAGGTGAAAAACCATCCCTACAAAGGTGTTAATCAGAGACTTGGCTTTGTGGACACTTTTCAGAGAACAAATTTGTTAGCATAAAAATAAAGCCAGAAAATGAAGAGCTGTTGAATCACGCAATTTGATTTTTTTGCCAGCATATTTCTTTTTCTCTGCAACCCACTGCTAAATTGTGCTTCCTAGCTGTTTTTATAAAATCACTGAATCAAATCTAACTCTGATTACATCAGAGAAGGCCAGGTACCCTACACCATAACAGGGGGTATGAAATTTGACTTGTCTACTTAAAGATCACCAAAATCTGATAACAAGGTCAATTACGTCCCTGGGTGGGATTGAACCACCAACCTTTTGGTTAATAGCCATACACACTAACTGATTGCGCCACAGAGACACTTTTCAAAAGTACATACTGACAAATGCTAATAAGCATTCATCTAAAACGTTTCCTAGAAAAACTTAAAAAAGTCAATAATCTGGAGCGTTTTTGTAAGATGTTTCTTCTATCAACCAACGAAGAAACACATTGGTACTTTCCCATGATGAATGAGTGATTCAGGATCTCTTGCACTTACATGTGCAGCAGAGTACAGCAATGGAAGCATGCTGGGCCCATAACCCAGAGGTAGGCAGATTGAAACTATCCTCTGCTATATGCATTTTTTTTTTGTTAATTAAAGTATTCCAAAACTGGGATTGATATTTTGGCTCTTTTATTTTTACTTAAAGTACAATAACTTTTACCATTTTAATTTGTTTTAATAGTATATTGACAGTATTGTTTTCTTTCAAAAATCCACTTCATTTTCTTTACCCTATTATTAAAATGGTAATTGACAAAAACAAACTACATTGTCACCAGAAGAGCAATACAAAATGTACAAGTGATATATTAAAATCATCTTTCCAGCTTGAATTTCAATGATGCATTGGGTCAACAAATTTGTGAGAAACATCTTCACCCTTAAATAAAGATTTTCTTAATTCCTTACCTGTGTGCTAATTAGATATCACCTTGTTTTCACATTAAACAGACTTCCACATGAGAAAGCAGCAAGGAAGCAGTGGCGTTAATGTTTCCTGGTATCAACTTGTATTATTTCAGTAGACATTGAAATGAGGATGCATCTTGCTGCCTTTCCAATGAAGCAAGTTTAATTTAGTAATAGGTGAAAAACCATCCTTACAAAGGTGTTAATCAGAGACTTGGCTTTGTGGACACTTTTCAGAGAACAAATTTGTTAGCATAAAAATAAAGCCAGAAAATGAAGAGCTGTTTAATCACTGGATTGGATTTTTCTGCCAGCATATTTTTTTTCTCTGCAACCCACTGCTAAATTGTGCTTCCTAGCTGTTTTTTTATAAAATCACTGAATAAAATCTAACTCTGATTACATCAGAGAAGGCCATGTACCCTACACCATAAGAGGGGGTTTGAAATTTTGACTTGTCTACTTAAATATCACCAAAATCTGATCACAAGTTTAATTACGTCCCTAGGTGGGATTGAACCACCAACCTTTCGGTTAATAGCCAAACACACTAACCGATTGCGCCACAGAGACACTTTGCAAAAAGTGCATACTGACAAAGGCTAATAAGCATACATCTAGAACGTTTCCTAGAAAAACATTAAAAAATCAATAATCTGGAGAGTTTTTGTAAGATGTTTCTTCTATCAACCAACGAAGAAACACATTGGTACTTTCCCATGATGAGTGAGTGCTTCAGGATCTCTTGCACTTACATGTGCAGCAGAGTACAGCAATGGAAGCATGCTGGGCCCATAACCCAGAGGTAGGCAGATTGAAACTATCCTCTGCTATATGCATTTTTTTTGTTAATTAAAGTAATCCAAAACTGGGATTGATATTTTGGCTCTTTTATTTTTACTTAAAGTACAATAACTTTTACCATTTTAATTTGTTTTAATAGTATATTGACAGTATTGTTTTCTTTCAAAAATCCACTTCATTTTCTTTACCCTATTATTAAAATGGTAATTGACAAAAACAAACTACATTGTCACCAGAAGAGCAATACAAAATGTACAAGTGATATATTAAAATCATCTTTCCAGCTTGAATTTCAATGATGCATTGGGGCAACGATTTTGTGAGAAACATCTTCACCCTTAAATAAAGATTTTCTTAATTCCTTACCTGTGTGCTAATTAGATATCACCTTGTTTTCACATTAAACAGACTTCCACATGAGAAAGCAGCAAGGATGCAGTGGCGTTAATGTTTCCTGGTGTCAACCTGTATTATTTCAGTAGACATTGAAATGAGGATGCATCTTGCTGCCTTTCCAATGAAGCAAGTTTAATTTAGTAATAGGTGAAAAACCATCCTTACAAAGGTGTTAATCAGAGACTTGGCTTTGTGGACACTTTTCAGAGAACAAATTTGTTAGCATAAAAATAAAGCCAGAAAATGAAGAGCTGTTTAATCACTCAATTGGATTTTTCTGCCAGCATATTTTTTTTCTCTGCAACCCACTGCTAAATTGTGCTTCCTAGCTGTTTTTATAAAATCACTGAATCAAATCTAACTCTGATTACATCAGAGAAGGCCAGGTACCCTACACCGTAACAGGGGGTTTGAAATTTTGACTTGTCTACTTAAAGATCACCAAAATCTGATAACAAGGGAAATTAGGTCCCTGGGTGGGATTGAACCACCAACCTTATGGTAAATAGCCGTACATACTAACTGATTGCGCCACAGAGACACTTTGCAAAAGTCCTTACTGACAAAGGCTAATAAGCATTCATCTAAAACGTTTCCTAGAAAAACTTTAAAAAGTCAATAATCTGGAGAGTTTTTGTAAGATGTTTCTTCCATCAACCAATGAAGAAACACATTGGTACTTTCCCATGATGAGTGAGTGCTTCAGGATCTCTTGCACTTACATGTGCAGCAGAGTACTGCAATGGAAGCATGCTGGGCCCATAACCCAGAGGTAGGCAGATTGAAACTATCCTCTGCTATATGCATTTTTTTTTGTTAATTAAAGTAATCCAAAACTGGGACTGATATTTTGTCTTTTATTTTTACTTAAAGTACAATAACTTTTACCATTTTAATTTGTTTTAATAGTATATTGACAGTATTGTTTTCTTTCAAAAATCCACTTCATTTTCTTTACCCTATTATTAAAATGGTAATTGACAAAAACAAACTACATTGTCACCAGAAGAGCAATACAAAATGTACAAGTGATATTTTAAAATCATCTTTCCAGCTTGAATTTCAATGATGCATTGGGTCAACAAATTTGTGAGAAACATCTTCACCCTTAAATAAAGATTTTCTTAATTCCTTACCTGTGTGCTAATTAGATATCACCTTGTTTTCACATTAAACAGACTTCCACATGAGAAAGCAGCAAGGATGCAGTGGCGTTAATGTTTCCTGGTGTCAACCTGTATTATTTCAGTAGACATTGAAATGAGGATACATCTTGCTGCCTTTCCAATGAAGCAAGTTTAATTTAGTAATAGGTGAAAAACCATCCCTACAAAGGTGTTAATCAGAGACTTGGCTTTGTGGACACTTTTCAGAGAACAAATTTGTTAGCATAAAAATAAAGCCAGAAAATGAAGAGCTGTTGAATCACGCAATTTGATTTTTTTGCCAGCATATTTCTTTTTCTCTGCAACCCACTGCTAAATTGTGCTTCCTAGCTGTTTTTATAAAATCACTGATTCAAATCTAACTCTGATTACATCAGAGAAGGCGAGGTACCCTACACCATAACAGGGGGTATGAAATTTGACTTGTCTACTTAAAGATCACCAAAATCTGATAACAAGGTCAATTACGTCCCTGGGTGGGATTGAACCACCAACCTTTTGGTTAATAGCCGTACACACTAACTGATTGCGCCACAGAGACACTTTTCGAAAGTACATACTGACAAATGCTAATAAGCATTCATCTAAAACGTTTCCTAGAAAAACTTAAAAAAGTCAATAATCTGGAGCGTTTTTGTAAGATGTTTCTTCTATCAACCAACGAAGAAACACATTGGTACTTTCCCATGATGAATGAGTGATTCAGGATCTCTTGCACTTACATGTGCAGCAGAGTACAGCAATGGAAGCATGCTGGGCCCATAACCCAGAGGTAGGCAGATTGAAACTATCCTCTGCTATATGCATTTTTTTTTTTGTTAATTAAAGTAATCCAAAACTGGGATTGATATTTTGGCTCTTTTATTTTTACTTAAAGTACAATAACTTTTACCATTTTAATTTGTTTTAATAGTATATTGACAGTATTGTTTTCTTTCAAAAATCCACTTCATTTTCTTTACCCTATTATTAAAATGGTAATTGACAAAAACAAACTACATTGTCACCAGAAGAGCAATACAAAATGTACAAGTGATATATTAAAATCATCTTTCCAGCTTGAATTTCAATGATGCATTGGGTCAACAAATTTGTGAGAAACATCTTCACCCTTAAATAAAGATTTTCTTAATTCCTTACCTGTGTGCTAATTAGATATCACCTTGTTTTCACATTAAACAGACTTCCACATGAGAAAGCAGCAAGGAAGCAGTGGCGTTAATGTTTCCTGGTATCAACTTGTATTATTTCAGTAGACATTGAAATGAGGATGCATCTTGCTGCCTTTCCAATGAAGCAAGTTTAATTTAGTAATAGGTGAAAAACCATCCTTACAAAGGTGTTAATCAGAGACTTGGCTTTGTGGACACTTTTCAGAGAACAAATTTGTTAGCATAAAAATAAAGCCAGAAAATGAAGAGCTGTTTAATCACTGGATTGGATTTTTCTGCCAGCATATTTTTTTTCTCTGCAACCCACTGCTAAATTGTGCTTCCTAGCTGTTTTTTTATAAAATCACTGAATAAAATCTAACTCTGATTACATCAGAGAAGGCCATGTACCCTACACCATAAGAGGGGGTTTGAAATTTTGACTTGTCTACTTAAATATCACCAAAATCTGATCACAAGTTTAATTACGTCCCTAGGTGGGATTGAACCACCAACCTTTCGGTTAATAGCCAAACACACTAACCGATTGCGCCACAGAGACACTTTGCAAAAAGTGCATACTGACAAAGGCTAATAAGCATACATCTAGAACGTTTCCTAGAAAAACATTAAAAAATCAATAATCTGGAGAGTTTTTGTAAGATGTTTCTTCTATCAACCAACGAAGAAACACATTGGTACTTTCCCATGATGAGTGAGTGCTTCAGGATCTCTTGCACTTACATGTGCAGCAGAGTACAGCAATGGAAGCATGCTGGGCCCATAACCCAGAGGTAGGCAGATTGAAACTATCCTCTGCTATATGCATTTTTTTTGTTAATTAAAGTAATCCAAAACTGGGATTGATATTTTGGCTCTTTTATTTTTACTTAAAGTACAATAACTTTTACCATTTTAATTTGTTTTAATAGTATATTGACAGTATTGTTTTCTTTCAAAAATCCACTTAATTTTCTTTACCCTATTATTAAAATGGTAATTGACAAAAACAAACTACATTGTCACCAGAAGAGCAATACAAAATGTACAAGTGATATATTAAAATCATCTTTCCAGCTTGAATTTCAATGATGCATTGGGGAAACGATTTTGTGAGAAACATCTTCACCCTTAAATAAAGATTTCTTAATTCCTTACCTGTGTGATAATTAGATATCACCTTGTTTTCGCATTAAACAGACTTCCACATGAGAAAGCAGCAAGGATGCAGTGGCGTTAATGTTTCCTGGTGTCAACTTGTATTATTTCAGTAGACATTGAAATGAGGATGCATCTTGCTGCCTTTCCAATGAAGCAAGTTTAATTTAGTAATAGGTGAAAAACCATCCTTACAAAGGTGTTAATCAGAGACTTGGCTTTGTGGACACTTTTCAGAGAACAAATTTGTTAGCATAAAAATAAAGCCAGAAAATGAAGAGCTGTTTAATCACTCAATTGAATTTTTCTGCCAGCATATTTTTTTTCTCTGCAAACCACTGCTAAATTGTGCTTCCTAGCTGTTTTTATAAAATCAATGAATCAAATCTAACTCTGATTACATCAGAGAAGGCCAGGTACCCTACACCATAAGAGGGGGTTTGAAATTTTGACTTGTCAATTTAAAGATCACCAAAATCTGATAACAAGATCAATTACATCCCTGGGTGGGATTTAACCACCAACCTTTTAGTTAATAGCCGTACACACTAACTGATTGTGCCACAGAGACACTTTGCGAAAGTGCATACTGACAAAGGCTAATAAGCATTCATCTAAAACGTTTCCTAGAAAAACTTTAAAAAGTCAATAATCTGGAGAGTTTTTGTAAGATGTTTCTTCCATCAACCAACGAAGAAACACATTGGTACTTTCCCATGATGAGTGAGTGCTTCAGGATCTCTTGCACTTACATGTGCAGCAGAGTACAGCAATGGAAGCATGCTGGGCTCATAACCCAGAGGTAGGCAGATTGAAACTATCCTCTGCTGTATGCTTTTTTTTTTAATTAAAGTAATCCAAAACTGGGATTGATATTTTGGCTCTTTTATTTTTACTTAAAGTACAATAACTTTTACCATTTTAATTTGTTTTAATAGTATATTGACAGTATTGTTTTCTTTCAAAAATACACTTAATTTTCTTTACCCTATTATTAAAATGGTAATTGACAAAAACAAACTACATTGTCACCAGAAGAGCAATACAAAATGTACAAGTGATATATTAAAATCATCTTTCCAGCTTGAATTTCAATGATGCATTGGGGCAACGATTTTGTGAGAAACATCTTCACCCTTAAATAAAGATTTTCTTAATTCCTTACCTGTGTGCTAATTAGATATCACCTTGTTTTCGCATTAAACAGACTTCCACATGAGAAAGCAGCAAGGATGCAGTGGCGTTAATGTTTCCTGGTGTCAACTTGTATTATTTCAGTAGACATTGAAATGAGGATGCATCTTGCTGCCTTTCCAATGAAGCAAGTTTAATTTAGTAATAGGTGAAAAACCATCCCTACAAAGGTGTTAATCAGAGACTTGGCTTTGTGGACACTTTTCAGAGAACAAATTTGTTAGCATAAAAATAAAGCCAGAAAATGAAGAGCTGTTTAATCACTCAATTGGATTTGTTTTGCCAGCATATTTTTTTTCTCTGCAACCCACTGCTAAATTGTGCTTCCTAGCTGTTTTTTATAAAATCACTGAATCAAATCTAACTCTGATTACATCAAAGAAGGCCAGGTACCCTACACAATAAGAGGGGGTTTGAAATTTTGACTTGTCTACTTAAATATCACCAAAATCTGATCACAAGGTCAATTACGTTCCTGGGTGGGATTGAACCACCAACCTTTTGGTTATTAGCCTTACACACTAACCAATTGCACCACAGAGACACATTGCAAGAAGTACATACTGACAAAGGCTAATAAGCATTCATCAAGAACGTTTCCTAGAAAAACTTTAAAAAGTCAATAATCTGGAGAGTTTTTGTAAGATGTTTCTTCCATCAACCAACAAAGAAACACATTGGTACTTTCCCATGATAAGTGAGTGCTTCAGGATCTCTTGCACTTACATGTGCAGCAGAGTACTGCAATGGAAGCATGCTGGGCCCATAACCCAGAGATAGGCAGATTGAAACTATCCTCTGCTATATGCATTTTTTTTTGTTAATTAAAGTAATCCAAAACTGGGATTGATATTTTGTCTCTTTTATTTTTACTTAAAGTACAATAACTTTTACCATTTTAATTTGTTTTAATAGTATATTGACAGTATTGTTTTCTTTCAAAAATCCACTTCATTTTCTTTACCCTATTATTAAAATGGTAATTGACAAAAACAAACTACATTGTCACCAGAAGAGCAATACAAAATGTACAAGTGATATATTAAATTCATCTTTCCAGCATGAATTTCAATGATGCATTGGGTCAACAATTTTGTGAGAAACATCTTCACCCTTAAATAAAGATTTTCTTAATTCCTTACCTGTGTGCTAATTAGATATCACCTTGTTTTCACATTAAACAGACTTCCACATGAGAAAGCAGCAAGGATGCAGTGGCGTTAATGTTTCCTGGTGTCAACTTGTATTATTTCAGTAGACATTGAAATGAGGATGCATCTTGCTGCCTTTCCAATGAAGCAAGTTTAATTTAGTAATAGGTGAAAAACCATCCTTACAAAGGTGTTAATCAGAGACTTGGCTTTGTGGACACTTTTCAGAGAACAAATTTGTTAGCATAAAAATAAAGCCAGAAAATGAAGAGCTGTTTAATCACTCAATTGGATTTTTCTGCCAGCATATTTTTTTTCTCTGCAACCCACTGCTAAATTGTGCTTCCTAGCTGTTTTTATAAAATCACTGAATCAAATCTAACTCTGATTACATCAGAGAAGGCCAGGTACCCTACACAATAAGAGGGGGTTTGAAATTTTGACTTGTCTACTTAAATATCACCAAAATCTGACCACAAGGTCAATTACGTCCCTGGGTAGGATTGAACCACCAACCTTTTGGTTAATAGCCGAACACACTAACCGATTGCGCCACAGAGACACTTTGTGAAAAGTTCATACTGACAAAGGCTAATAAGCATACATCTAGAACGTTTCCTAGAAAAACATTAAAAAATCAATAATCTGGAGAGTTTTTGTAAGATGTTTCTTCCATCAACCAACAAATAAACACATTGGTACTTTCCCATGATGAGTGAGTGCTTCAGGATCTCTTGCACTTACATGTGCAGCAGAGTACTGCAATGGAAGCATGCTGGACCCATAACCCAGAGGTAGGCAGATTGAAACTATTCTTTGCTATATGCATTTTTTTTTGTTAATTTAAGTAATCAAAACTGGGATTGATATTTTTGCTCTTTTATTTTTACTTAAAGTACAATAACTTTTACCATTTTAATTTGTTTTAATAGTATATTGACAGTATAGTTTTCTTTCAAAAATCCACTTAATTTTCTTTACCCTATTATTAAAATGGTAATTGACAAAAAAAACTACATTGTCACCAGAAGAGCAATACAAAATGTACAAGTGATATATTAAAATCATCTTTCCAGCTTGAATTTCAATGATGCATTGGGGCAACAATTTTGTGAGAAACATCTTCACCCTTAAATAAAGATTTTCGTAATTCCTTACCTGTGTGCTAATTAGATATCACCTTGTTTTCACATTAAACAGACTTCCACATGAGAAAGCAGCAAGGATGCAGTGGCGTTAATGTTTCCTGGTTTCAACCTGTATTATTTCAGTAGACATTGAAATGAGGATGCATCTTGCTGCCTTTCCAATGAAGCAAGTTTAATTTAGTAATAGGTGAAAAACCATCCCTACAAAGGTGTTAATCAGAGACTTGGCTTTGTGGACATTTTTCAGAGAACAAATTTGTTAGCATAAAAATAAAGCCAGAAAATGAAGAGCTGTTTAATCACGCAATTTGATTTTTTTGCCAGCATATTTCTTTTTCTCTGCAACCCACTGCTAAATTGTGCTTCCTAGATGTTTTTATAAAATCACTGAATCAAATCTAACTCTGATTACATCTGAGAAGGCCAGGTACCCTACACAATAACAGGGGGTATGAAATTTGACTTGTCTACTTAAAGATCACCAAAATCTGATAACAAGGTCAATTACGTCCCTGGGTGGGATTGAACCACCAACCTTTTGGTTAATAGCCGTACACACTAACTGATTGCGCCACAGATACACTTTGCAAAAGTACATACTGACAAATGCTAATAAGCATTCATCTAAAACGTTTCCTAGAAAAACTTAAAAAAGTCAATAATCTGGAGAGTTTTTGTAAGATGTTTCTTCTATCAACCAACGAAGAAACACATTGGTACTTTCCCATGATGAGTGAGTGCTTCAGGATCTCTTGCACTTACATGTGCAGCAGAGTACAGCAATGGAAGCATGCTGGGCCCATAACCCAGAGGTAGGCAGATTGAAACTATCCTCTGCTATATGCATTTTTTTTTGTTAATTAAAGTAATCCAAAACTGGGATTGATATTTTGGCTCTTTTATTTTTACTTAAAGTACAATAACTTTTACCATTTTAATTTGTTTTAATAGTATATTGACAGTATTGTTTTCTTTCAAAAATCCACTTCATTTTCTTTACCCTATTATTAAAATGGTAATTGACAAAAACAAACTACATTGTCACCAGAAGAGCAATACAAAATGTACAAGTGATATATTAAATTCATCTTTCCAGCATGAATTTCAATGATGCATTGGGTCAACAATTTTGTGAGAAACATCTTCACCCTTAAATAAAGATTTTCTTAATTCCTTACCTGTGTGCTAATTAGATATCACCTTGTTTTCGCATTAAACAGACTTCCACATGAGAAAGCAGCAAGGATGCAGTGGCGTTAATGTTTCCTGGTGTCAACTTGTATTATTTCAGTAGACATTGAAATGAGGATGCATCTTGCTGCCTTTCCAATGAAGCAAGTTTAATTTAGTAATAGGTGAAAAACCATCCTTACAAAGGTGTTAATCAGAGACTTGGCTTTGTGCACACTTTTCAGAGAACAAATTTGTTAGCATAAAAATAAAGCCAGAAAATGAAGAGCTGTTTAATCACTCAATTGGATTTTTCTGCCAGCATATTTTTTTTCTCTGCAACCCACTGCTAAATTGTGCTTCCTAGCTGTTTTTTATAAAATCACTGAATCAAATCTAACTCTGATTACATCAGAGAAGGCCAGGTACCCTACACAATAAGAGGGGGTTTGAAATTTGACTTGTCTACTTAAATATCACCAAAATCTGACCACAAGGTCAATTACGTCCCTGGGTGGGATTGAACCACCAACCTTTTGGTTAATAGCCGAACACACTAACCGATTGCGCCACAGAGACACTTTGCGAAAAGTACATACTGACAAAGGCTAATAAGTATACATCTAGAACGTTTCCTAGAAAAACATTAAAAAATCAATAATCTGGAGAGTTTTTGTAAGATGTTTCTTCCATCAACCAACAAATAAACACATTGGTACTTTCCCATGATGAGTGAGTGCTTCAGGATCTCTTGCACTTACATGTGCAGCAGAGTACTGCAATGGAAGCATGCTGGGCTCATAACCCAGAGGTAGGCAGATTGAAATTATCCTTTGCTATATGCATTTTTTTTTGTTAATTAAAGTAATCCAAAACTGGGATTGATATTTTTGCTCTTTTATTTTTACTTAAAGTACAATAACTTTTACCATTTTAATTTGTTTTAATAGTATATTGACAGTATTGTTTTCTTTCAAAAATCCACTTAATTTTCTTTACCCTATTATTAAAATGGTAATTGACAAAAACAAACTACATTGTCACCAGAAGAGCAATACAAAATGTACAAGTGATATATTAAAATCATCTTTCCAGCTTGAATTTCAATGATGCATTGGGGCAACGATTTTGTGAGAAACATCTTCACCCTTAAATAAAGATTTTCTTAATTCCTTACCTGTGTGCTAATTAGATATCACCTTGTTTTCACATTAAACAGACTTCCACATGAGAAAGCAGCAAGGATGCAGTGGCGTTAATGTTTCCTGGTGTCAACCTGTATTATTTCAGTAGACATTGAAATGAGGATGCATCTTGCTGCCTTTCCAATGAAGCAAGTTTAATTTAGTAATAGGTGAAAAACCATCCCTACAAAGGTGTTAATCAGAGACTTGGCTTTGTGGACACTTTTCAGAGAACAAATTTGTTAGCATAAAAATAAACCAGAAAATGAAGAGCTGTTTAATCACTCAATTGGATTTTTTTGCCAGCATATTTTTTTTCTCTGCAACCCACTGCTAAATTGTGCTTCCTAGCTGTTTTTTATAAAACCACTGAATCAAATCTAACTCTGATAACATCAGAGAAGGCCAGGTACCCTACACAATAAGATGGGGTTTGAAATTTTGACTTGTCTACTTAAATATCACCAAAATCTGATCACAAGGTCAATTACGTCCCTGGGTGGGATTGAACCACCAACCTTTTGGTTAATAGCCTTACACACTAACCAATTGCGCCACAGAGACACTTTGCAAAAGTCCATACTGACAAAGGCTAATAAGCATTCATCTAGAACGTTTCCTAGAAAAACTTTAAAAAGTCAATAATCTGGAGAGTTTTTGTAAGATGTTTCTTCCATCAACCAATGAAGAAACACATTGGTACTTTCCCATGATGAGTGAGTGCTTCAGGATCTCTTGCACTTACATGTGCAGCAGAGTACTGCAATGGAAGCATGCTGGGCCCATAACCCAGAGGTAGGCAGATTGAAACTATCCTTTGCTATATGCATTTTTTTTTGTTAATTAAAGTAATCCAAAACTGGGATTGATATTTTTGCTCTTTTATTTTTACTTAAAGTACAATAACTTTTACCATTTTAATTTGTTTTAATAGTATATTGACAGTATTGTTTTCTTTCAAAAATCCACTTAATTTTCTTTACCCTATTATTAAAATGGTAATTGACAAAAACAAACTACATTGTCACCAGAAGAGCAATACAAAATGTACAAGTGATATATTAAAATCATCTTTCCAGCTTGAATTTCAATGATGCATTGGGGCAACGATTTTGTGAGAAACATCTTCACCCTTAAATAAAGATTTTCTTAATTCCTTACCTGTGTGCTAATTAGATATCACATTGTTTTCACATTAAACAAACTTCCACATGAGAAAGCAGCAAGGATGCAGTGGCGTTAATGTTTCCTGGTGTCAACCTGTATTATTTCAGTAGACATTGAAATGAGGATGCATCTTGCTGCCTTTCCAATGAAGCAAGTTTAATTTAGTAATAGGTGAAAAACCATCCCTACAAAGGTGTTAATCAGAGACATGGCTTTGTGGACACTTTTCAGAGAACAAATTTGTTAGCATAAAAATAAAGCCAGAAAATGAAGAGCTGTTTAATCACTCAATTGGATTTTTCTGCCAGCATATTTTTTTTATCTGCAACCCACTGCTAAATTGTGCTTCCTAGCTGTTTTTTATAAAATCACTGAATCAAATCTAACTCTGATTACATCAGAGAAGGCCAGGTACCCTACACAATAAGAGGGGGTTTGAAATTTTGACTTGTCTACTTAAATATCACCAAAATCTGATCACAAGGTCAATTACATTCCTGGGTGAGATTGAACCACCAACCTTTTGATTAATAGCCTTACACACTAACTAATTGCGCCACAGAGACACTTTGCAAAAGTACATACTGACAAAGGCTAATAAGCATTCATCTAGAACGTTTCCTAGAAAAACTTTAAAAAGTCAATAATCTGGAGAGTTTTTGTAAGATGTTTCTTCCATCAACCAACGAAGAAACACATTGGTACTTTCCCATGATGAGTGAGTGCTTCAGGATCTCTTGCACTTACATGTGCAGCAGAGTACTGCAATGGAAGCATGCTGGGCCCATAACCCAGAGGTAGGCAGATTGAAACTATCCTTTGCTATATGCATTTTTTTTTTGTTAATTAAAGTAATCCAAAACTGGGATTGATATTTTTGCTCTTTTATTTTTACTTAAAGTACAATAACTTTTACCATTTTAATTTGTTTTAATAGTATATTGACAGTATTGTTTTCTTTCAAAAATCCACTTAATTTTCTTTACCCTATTATTAAAATGGTAATTGACAAAAACAAACTACATTGTCACCAGAAGAGCAATACAAAATGTACAAGTGATATATTAAAATCATCTTTCCAGCTTGAATTTCAATGATGCATTGGGGCAACGATTTTGTGAGAAACATCTTCACCCTTAAATAAAGATTTTCTTAATTCCTTACCTGTGTGCTAATTAGATATCACCTTGTTTTCACATTAAACAGACTTCCACATGAGAAAGCAGCAAGGATGCAGTGGCGTTAATGTTTCCTGGTGTCAACTTGTATTATTTCAGTAGACATTGAAATGAGGATGCATCTTGCTGCCTTTCCAATGAAGCAAGTTTAATTTAGTAATACGTGAAAAACCATCCCTACAAAGGTGTTAATCAGAGACTTGGCTTTGTGGACACTTTTCAGAGAACAAATTTGTTAGCATAAAAATAAAGCCAGAAATGAAGAGCTGTTTAATCACTCAATTGGATTTTTTTGCCAGCATATTTCTTTTTCTCTGCAACCCACTGCTAAATTGTGCTTCCTAGCTGTTTTTATAAAATCACTGAATCAAATCTAACTCTGATTACATCAGAGAAGGCTAGGTACCCTACACAATAAGAGGGGGTTTGAAATTTTGACTTGTCTACTTAAATATTACCAAAATCTGATCACAAGGTCAATTACGTCCCTGGGTAGGATTTAACCACCAACCTTTTGGTTAATAGCCGTACACACTAACCAATTGCGCCACAGAGACACTTTGCAAAAAGTACATACTGACAAAGGCTAATAAGCATTCATCTAGAACGTTTCCTAGAAAAACTTTAAAAAGTCAATAATCTGGAGAGTTTTTGTAAGATGTTTCTTCCATCAACCAACAAAGAAACACATTGGTACTTTCCCATGATGAGTGAGTGCTTCAGGATCTCTTGCACTTACATGTGCAGCAGAGTACTGCAATGGAAGCATGCTGGGCCCATAACCCAGAGGTAGGCAGATTGAAACTATCCTTTGCTATATGCATTTTTTTTGTTAATTAAAGTAATCCAAAACTGGGATGGATATTTTTGCTCTTTTATTTTTACTTAAAGTACAATAACTTTTACCATTTTAATTTGTTTTAATAGTATATTGACAGTATTGTTTTCTTTCAAAAATCCACTTAATTTTCTTTACCCTATTATTAAAATGGTAATTGACAAAAACAAACTACATTGTCACCAGAAGAGCAATACAAAATGTACAAGTGATATATTAAAATCATCTTTCCAGGTTGAATTTCAATGATGCATTGGGGCAACGATTTTGTGAGAAACATCTTCACCCTTAAATAAAGATTTTCTTAATTGCTTACCTGTGTGCTAATTAGATATCACCTTGTTTTCACATTAAACAGACTTCCACATGAGAAAGCAGCAAGGATGCAGTGCCGTTAATGTTTCCTGGTGTCAACCTGTATTATTTCAGTAGACATTGAAATGAGGATGCATCTTGCTGCCTTTCCAATGAAGCAAGTTTAATTTAGTAATAGGTGAAAAACCATCCTTACAAAGGTGTTAATCAGAGACTTGGCTTTGTGGACACTTTTCAGAGAACAAATTTGTTAGCATAAAAATAAAGCCAGAAAATGAAGAGCTGTTTATTCACTCAATTGGATTTTTCTGCCAGCATATTTTTTTTTTCTCTGCAACCTACTGCTAAATTGTGCTTCCTAGCTGTTTTTATAAAATCACTGAATCAAATCTAACTCTGATTACATCAGGGAAGGCCAGGTACCCACACCATAACAGGGGGTTTGAAATTTTGACTTGTCTACTTTAAGATCACCAAAATCTGATCACAAGGTAAATTACGTCCCTGGGTGGGATTGAACCACCAACCTTTTAGATAATAACCGAACACGCTAACTGATTGCGCCACAGAGACACTTTGCAAACTTACATTCTGACAAACGCTAATAAGCATTCATCTAGAACGTTTCCTAGAAAAACTTTAAAAAGTCAATAATCTGGAGAGTTTTTGTAAGATGTTTCTTCCATCAATCAACGAAGAACATTCATGCTGATTTCTTGCAGCAGCTGGGCACTGTAACAGCTCCAGAGCTGCTCTGTAAGGCAACTAAAAGGGTGTGGGCCCTGCAGCACTACCTGTAGTTCGCATTGTGCGTTGGAAGGCACAAAGTAAGCAGACGGGAGAAGTCAGGATAGTGCGCAAGGGCATAGAAGGGAGCGGCTCAAGAAAAGAGAAGTGGAAACTGACAGCAAACTAGGCTGGAGAGAGACCTGAGACAAAGAGATCTGA
This sequence comes from Pseudophryne corroboree, assembly GCF_028390025.1. Lineage (NCBI taxonomy): Eukaryota > Metazoa > Chordata > Amphibia > Anura > Myobatrachidae > Pseudophryne > Pseudophryne corroboree. The sequence continues at coordinate 150,959 of NW_026967701.1, read as the reverse complement.
ATTATACGAGAGCCGACCAGGGGAAACACAAATTATGCAGTCGAGTTTCCCACATTTGGGGAAATAGCTGGAGCAGCACACACAGAGTGCAATGGGTGAGCCTTGCCCTGGGAGAAGCACCTTCATGATCATAGTATCTCACCTGGCAGGTAAGTAGGAGTTGGGCAAGAGCTGAGGAGGGTCGCTGCTCGGGCACCCCCCTGTCAAGTGAAGGAGATCCAACTGAGGCAGCACAAGAGAACTCTCGAAAGAAGAACAAGGCTAGAGGAAGATCTGAGACACAGAAATCTGGCTTTTACCAGAGCTGACCAGAGGAAAGCACAAACACAGTCCCCCACTACCACAAATAATGCAGTCGAGTTTCCCACATTTGGGGAAATCACAGGGGTCAGCATACCCAGAATGCAATGAATGAACCTCACCCTGGGAGAACAATCTTCATGACCATGGTATCTCCTATGCAAAATAAGTATGATTTGGGATAGGGCTGGGGAGGGCCGCTGCTCAGGCACATCTCTGTCAAGTAAAGGAGATTCAACTGAGGCAGCACAAGGGAACTCTCATCTGGGGACAACAACTGCAGGGAGAACACATATTTTCAGATGAACATGGGAGGGCAGAAGGCTGCCTAATACTGAAGCACCCCCAAACAACAAACCAAATGCAACAACTAGTGCAAGCATTCCTGGGGGAAGGCCTGCAGCAGATGGATTTGCATATGGTGATGTCATCCAAGCAGTGGGTCAAAGTTGGCTTCAACCCTCGTCTGCATATGAAAAGAAAAAAGGGATGTGCAGGGCATGGCGGCCTTTTGCGGCGCTTGCATGACCCCTAATTCGCATTAAACACCTCCACCCTCCTTAGGTGTGGGGCTCATGTTGGCTATGCCCCAGCACCTGAAGCATTCAAGCTGATTTCTTGCAGCAGCTGGGCACTGTAACAGCTCCAGAGCTGCTCTGTAAGGCAAGTAAAAGGGTGTGGGCCCTGCAGCACTACCTGTAGTTCGCATTGTGCGTTGGAAGGCACAAAGTAAGCAGACGGGAGAAGTCAGGATAGTGCGCAAGGGCATAGAAGGGAGCGGCTCAAGAAAAGAGAAGTGGAAACAGACAGCAAACTAGGCTGGAGAGAGACCTGAGACAAAGAGATCTGAATTATACGAGAGCCGACCAGAGGAAACACAAATTATGCAGTCAAGTGTCCCACATTTGGGGAAATCGCAGGAGCAGCACACCCAGAGTGCAATGGGTGAGCCTTGCCCTGGGAGAAGCACCTTCCTGATCATAGTATCTCACCTGGCAGGTAAGTAGGAGTTGGGCTAGAGCTGGGGAGGGTCGCTGCTCGGGCACCCCCCTGTCAAGTGAAGGAGATCCAACTGAGGCAGCACAAGGGAACTCTCGAAAGAAGAACAAGGCTAGAGGAAGATCTGAGACAAAGAAATCTGACTTTTACCAGAGCTGACCAGAGGAAAGCACAAACACAGTCCCCCTCTACCACAAATAATGCAGTCGAGTTTCCCACATTTGGGGAAATCACAGGGGTCATCATACCCAGAATGCAATGAATGAACCTCACCCTGGGAGAACAATCTTCATGACCATGATATCTCCTATGCAAAATAAGTATGATTTGGGATAGGGCTGGGGAGGGCCGCTGCTCAGGCACATCTCTGTCAAGTAAAGGCGATTCAACTGAGGCAGCACAAGGGAACTCTCATCTGGGGACAACAACTGCAGGGAGAACACATATTTTCAGATGAACATGGGAGGGCAGAAGGCTGCCTAATACTGAAGCACCCCCAAACAACAAACCAAATGCAACAACTAGTGCAAGCATTCCTGGGGGAAGGCCTGCAGCAGATGGATTTGCATATGGTGATGTCATCCAAGCAGTGGGTCAAAGTTGGCTTCAACCCTCGTCTGCATATGAAAAGAAAAAAGGGATGTGCAGGGCATGGCGGCCTTTTGCGGCGCTTGCATGACCCCTAATTCGCATTAAACACCTCCACCCTCCTTAGGTGTGGGGCTCATGTTGGCTATGCCCCAGCACCTGAAGCATTCAAGCTGATTTCTTGCAGCAGCTGGGCACTGTAACAGCTCCAGAGCTGCTCTGTAAGGCAACTAAAAGGGTGTGGGCCCTGCAGCACTACCTGTAGTTCGCATTGTGCGTTGGAAGGCACAAAGTAAGCAGACAGGAGAAGTCAGGATAGTGCGCAAGGGCATAGAAGGGAGCGGCTCAAGAAAAGAGAAGTGGAAACAGACAGCAAACTAGGCTGGAGAGAGACCTGAGACAAAGAGATCTGAATTATACGAGAGCCGACCAGAGGAAACACAAATTATGCAGTCAAGTGTCCCACATTTGGGGAAATCGCAGGAGCAGCACACCCAGAGTGCAATGGGTGAGCCTTGCCCTGGGAGAAGCACCTTCCTGATCATAGTATCTCACCTGGCAGATAAGTAGGAGTTGGGCTAGAGCTGGGGAGGGTCGCTGCTCGGGCACCCCCCTGTCAAGTGAAGGAGATCCAACTGAGGCAGCACAAGGGAACTCTCGAAAGAAGAACAAGGCTAGAGGAAGATCTGAGACAAAGAAATCTGACTTTTACCAGAGTTGACCAGAAGAAAGCACAAACACAGTCCCCCACTACCACAAATAATGCAGTCGAGTTTCCCACATTTGGGGAAATCACAGGGGTCAGCATACCCAGAATGCAATGAATGAACCTCACCCTGGGAGAACAATCTTCATGACCATGGTATCTCCTATGCAAAATAAGTATGATTTGGGATAGGGCTGGGGAGGGCCGCTGCTCAGGCACATCTCTGTCAAGTAAAGGAGATTCAACTGAGGCAGCACAAGGGAACTCTCATCTGGGGACAACAACTGCAGGGAGAACACATATTTTCAGATGAACATGGGAGGGCAGAAGGCTGCCTAATACTGAAGCACCCCCAAACAACAAACCAAATGCAACAACTAGTGTAAGCATTCCTGGGGGAAGGCCTGCAGCAGATGGATTTGCATATGGTGATGTCATCCAAGCAATGGGTCAAAGTTGGCTTCAACCCTCGTCTGCATATGAAAAGAAAAAAGGGATGTGCAGGGCATGGCGTCCTTTTGTGGCGCTTGGATGACCCTTAATTCGCATTAAACATCTCCACCCTCCTTCGGTGTGGGGCTCATGTTGGCTATGCCCCAGCCCCTGAAGCATTCAAGATGATTTCTTGCAGCAGCTGGGCACTGTAACAGCTCCAGAGCTGTTCTTTAAAGCATGTAAAAGGGTGTGGGCCCTGCAGCACTACCTGTAGTATGCATTGTGCGTTGGAAGGCACAAAGTAAGCAGACGGGAGAGGTCAGGATAGTGCGCAAGGGCATAGAAGGGAGCGGCTCAAGAAAAGAGAAGTGGAAACAGACAGCAAACTAGGCTGGAGAAAGACCTGAGACAAAGAGATCTGAATTATACGAGAGCCGACCAGAGGAAACACAAATTATGCAGTCAAGTTTCCCACATTTGGGGAAATCGCAGTAGCAGCACACCCAGAGTGCAATGGGTGAGCCTTGCCCTGGGAGAAGCACCTTCCTGATCATAGTATCTCACCTGGCAGGTAAGTAGGAGTTGGGCTAGAGCTGGGGAGGGTCGCTGCTCGGGCACCCCCCTGTCAAGTGAAGGAGATCCAACTGAGGCAGCACAAGGGAACTCTCGAAAGAAGAACAAGGCTAGAGGAAGATCTGAGACAAAGAAATCTGACTTTTACCAGAGCTGAGCAGAGGAAAGCACAAACACAGTCCCCCACTACCACAAATAATGCAGTCGAGTTTCCCACATTTGGGGAAATCACAGGGGTCAGCATACCCAGAATGCAATGAATGAACCTCACCCTGGGAGAACAATCTTCATGACCATGGTATCTCCTATGCAAAATAAGTATGATTTGGGATAGGGCTGGGGAGGGCCGCTGCTCAGGCACATCTCTGTCAAGTAAAGGAGATTCAACTGAGGCAGCACAAGGGAACTCTCATCTGGGGACAACAACTGCAGGGAGAACACATATTTTCAGATGAACATGGGAGGGCAGAAGGCTGCCTAATACCGAAGCACCCCCAAACAACAAACCAAATGCAACAACTAGTGCAAGCATTCCTGGGGGAAGGCCTGCAGCAGATTGATTTGCATATGGTAATGCCATCCAAGCAGTGGGTCAAAGTTGGCTTCAACCCTCGTCTGCATATGAAAAGAGAAAAGGGGCGTGCAGGGCATGGCGGCCTTTTGCGGCGCTTGGGTGACCCTTAGTTCGCATTAAACACCTCCACCCTCCTTCGGTGTGGGGCTCATGTTGGCAATGCCCCAGCCCCTGAAGCATTCAAGCTGATTTCTTGCAGCAGCTGGGTACTGTAACAGCTCCAGAGCTGCTCTGTGAGGCAAGTAAAAGGGTGTGGGCCCTGCAGCACTACCTGTAGTTTGCATTGTGTGTTGGAAGGCACAAAGTAAGCAGACGGGAGAAGTCAGGATAGTGCGCAAGGGCATAGAAGGGAGCGGCTCAAGAAAAGAGAAGTGGAAACAGACAGCAAACTAGGCTGGAGAGAGACCTGAGACAAAGAGATCTGAATTATACGAGAGACGACCAGGGGAAACACAAATTATGCAGTCAAGTTTCCCACATTTGGGGAAATCACAGGGGCAGCACACCCAGAGTGCAATGGGTGAGCCTTGCCCTGGGAGAAGCACCTACATGATCATAGTATCTCACCTGGCAGGTAAGTAGGAGTTGGGCTAGAGCTGGGGAGGGTCGCTGCTCGGGTACCCCCCTGTCAAGTGAAGGAGATCCAACTGAGGCAGCACAAGGGAACTCTCGAAAGAGGAACAAGGCTAGAGGAAGATCTGAGACAAAGAAATCTGATTTTTACCAGAGTTGACCAGAAGAAAGCACAAACACAGTCCCCCACTACCACAAATAATGCAGTCGAGTTTCCCACATTTGGGGAAATCACAGGGGTCATCATACCCAGAATGCAATGAATGAACCTCACCCTGGGAGAACAATCTTCATGACCATGGTATCTCCTATGCAAAATAAGTATGATTTGGGATAGGGCTGGGGAGGGCCGCTGCTCAGGCACATCTCTGTCAAGTAAAGGAGATTCAACTGAGGCAGCACAAGGGAACTCTCATCTGGGGACAACAACTGCAGGGAGAACACATATTTTCAGATGAACATGGGAGGGCAGAAGGCTGCCTAATACTGAAGCACCCCCAAACAACAAACCAAATGCAACAACTAGTGCAAGCATTCCTGGGGGAAGGCCTGCAGCAGATGGATTTGCATATGGTGATGTCATCCAAGCAGTGGGTCAAAGTTGGCTTCAACCCTCGTCTGCATATGAAAAGAAAAAAGGGATGTGCAGGGCATGGCGGCCTTTTTCGGCGCTTGCATGACCCCTAATTCGCATTAAACACCTCCACCCTCCTTAGGTGTGGGGCTCATGTTGGCTATGCCCCAGCACCTGAAGCATTCAAGCGGATTTCTTGCAGCAGCTGGGCACTGTAACAGCTCCAGAGCTGCTCTGTAAGGCAACTAAAAGGGTGTGGGCCCTGCAGCACTACCTGTAGTTCGCATTGTGCGTTGGAAGGCACAAAGTAAGCAGACGGGAGAAGTCAGGATAGTGCGCAAGGGCATAGAAGGGAGCGGCTCAAGAAAAGAGAAGTGGAAACAGACAGCAAACTAGGCTGGAGAGAGACCTGAGACAAAGAGATCTGAATTATACGAGAGCCGACCAGAGGAAACACAAATTATGCAGTCAAGTGTCCCACATTTGGGGAAATCGCAGGAGCAGCACACCCAGAGTGCAATGGGTGAGCCTTGCCCTGGGAGAAGCACCTTCCTGATCATAGTATCTCACCTGGCAGGTAAGTAGGAGTTGGGCTAGAGCTGGGGAGGGTCGCTGCTCGGGCACCCCCCTGTCAAGTGAAGGAGATCCAACTGAGGCAGCACAAGGGAACTCTCGAAAGAAGAACAAGGCTAGAGGAAGATCTGAGACAAAGAAATCTGACTTTTACCAGAGTTGACCAGAAGAAAGCACAAACACAGTCCCCCACTACCACAAATAATGCAGTCGAGTTTCCCACATTTGGGGAAATCACAGGGGTCAGCATACCCAGAATGCAATGAATGAACCTCACCCTGGGAGAACAATCTTCATGACCATGGTATCTCCTATGCAAAATAAGTATGATTTGGGATAGGGCTGGGGAGGGCCGCTGCTCAGGCACAGCTCTGTCAAGTAAAGGAGATTCAACTGAGGAAGCACAAGGGAACTCTCATCTGGGGACAACAACTGCAGGGAGAACACATATTTTCAGATGAACATGGGAGGGCAGAAGGCTGCCTAATACTGAAGCACCCCCAAACAACAAACCAAATGCAACAACTAGTGTAAGCATTCCTGGGGGAAGGCCTGCAGCAGATGGATTTGCATATGGTGATGTCATCCAAGCAGTGGGTCAAAGTTGGCTTCAACCCTCGTCTGCATATGAAAACAAAAAAGGGATGTGCAGGGCATGGCGTCCTTTTGTGGCGCTTGGATGACCCTTAATTCGCATTAAACATCTCCACCCTCCTTCGGTGTGGGGCTCATGTTGGCTTTGCCCCAGCCCCTGAAGCATTCAAGATGATTTCTTGCAGCAGCTGGGCACTGTAACAGCTCCAGAGCTGTTCTGTAAAGCATGTAAAAGGGTGTGGGCCCTGCAGCACTACCTGTAGTATGCATTGTGCGTTGGAAGGCACAAAGTAAGCAGACGGGAGAGGTCAGGATAGTGCGCAAGGGCATAGAAGGGAGCGGCTCAAGAAAAGAGAAGTGGAAACAGACAGCAAACTAGGCTGGAGAAAGACCTGAGACAAAGAGATCTGAATTATACGAGAGCCGACCAGAGGAAACACAAATTATGCAGTCAAGTTTCCCACATTTGGGGAAATCACAGGAGCAGCACACCCAGAGTGCAATGGGTGAGCCTTGCCCTGGGAGAAGCACCTTCCTGATCATAGTATCTCACCTGGCAGGTAAGTAGGAGTTGGGCTAGAGCTGGGGTGGGTCGCTGCTCGGGCACCCCCCTGTCAAGTGAAGGAGATCCAACTGAGGCAGCACAAGGGAACTCTCGAAAGAAGAACAAGGCTAGAGGAAGATCTGAGACAAAGAAATCTGACTTTTACCAGAGCTGAGCAGAGGAAAGCCCAAACACAGTCCCCCACTACCACAAATAATGCAGTCGAGTTTCCCACATTTGGGGAAATCACAGGGGTCAGCATACTCAGAATGCAATGAATGAACCTCACCCTGGGAGAACAATCTTCATGACCATGGTATCTCCTATGCAAAATAAGTATGATTTGGGATAGGGCTGGGGAGGGCCGCTGCTCAGGCACATCTCTGTCAAGTAAAGGAGATTCAACTGAGGCAGCACAAGGGAACTCTCATCTGGGGACAACAACTGCAGGGAGAACACATATTTTCAGATGAACATGGGAGGGCAGAAGGCTGCCTAATACTGAAGCACCCCCAAACAACAAACCAAATGCAACTACTAGTACAAGCATTCCTGGGGGAAGGCCTGCAGCAGATGGATTTGCATATGGTGATGTCATCCAAGCAGTGGGTCAAAGTTGGCTTCAACCCTCATCTGCATATGAAAAGAGAAAAGGGGCGTGCAGGGCATGGCGGCCTTTTGCGGCGCTTGGATGACCCCTAGTTCGCATTAAACACCTCCACCCTCCTTCGGTGTGGGGCTCATGTTGGCTATGCCCCAGCCCCTGAAGCATTCAAGCTGATTTCTTGCAGCAGCTGGGCACTGTAACAGCTCCAGAGCTGCTCTGTAAGGCAAGTAAAAGGGTGTGGGCCCTGCAGCACTACCTGTAGTTCGCATTGTGCGTTGGAAGGCACAAAGTAAGCAGATGGGAGAAGTCAGGATAGTGCGCAAGGGCATAGAAGGGAGCGGCTCAAGAAAAGAGAAGTGGAAACAGACAGCAAACTAGGCTGAAGAGAGACCTGAGACAAAGAGATCTGAATTATATGAGAGCCGACCAGGGGAAACACAAATTATGCAGTCAAGTTTCCCACATTTGGGGAAATCAAAGGGGCAGCACACCCAGAGTGCAATGGGTGAGCCTTGCCCTGGGAGAAGCACCTACATCATCATAGTATCTCACCTGGCAGGTAAGTAGGAGTTGGGCTAGAGCTGGGGAGGGTCGCTGCTCGGGCACCCCCCTGTCAAGTGAAGGAGATCCAACTGAGGCAGCACAAGGGAACTCTCGAAAGAAGAACAAGGCTAGAGGAAGATCTGAGACAAAGAAATCTGACTTTTACCAGAGCTGACCAGAGGAAAGCACAAACACAGTCCCCCACTACCACAAATAATGCAGTCGAGTTTCCCACATTTGGGGAAATCACAGGGGTCATCATACCCAGAATGCAATGAATGAACCTCACCCTGGGAGAACAATCTTCATGACCATGATATCTCCTATGCAAAATAAGTATGATTTGGTATAGGGCTGGGGAGGGCCGCTGCTCAGGCACATCTCTGTCAAGTAAAGGCGATTCAACTGAGGCAGCACAAGGGAACTCTCATCTGGGGACAACAACTGCAGGGAGAACACATATTTTCAGATGAACATGGGAGGGCAGAAGGCTGCCTAATACTGAAGCACCCAAAAAACAACAAACCAAATGCAACAACTAGTGCAAGCATTCCTGGGGGAAGGCCTGCAGCAGATGGATTTGCATATGGTGATGTCATCCAAGCAGTGGGTCAAAGTTGGCTTCAACCCTCGTCTGCATATGAAAAGAAAAAAGGGATGTGCAGGGCATGGCGGCCTTTTGCGGCGCTTGCATGACCCCTAATTCGCATTAAACACCTCCACCCTCCTTCGGTGTGGGGCTCATGTTGGCTATGCCCCAGCACCTGAAGCATTCAAGCTGATTTCTTGCAGCAGCTGGGCACTGTAACAGCTCCAGAGCTGCTCTGTAAGGCAAGTAAAAGGGTGTGGGCCCTGCAGCACTACCTGTAGTTCGCATTGTGCGTTGGAAGGCACAAAGTAAGCAGACGGGAGAAGTCAGGATAGTGCGCAAGGGCATAGAAGGGAGCGGCTCAAGAAAAGAGAAGTGGAAACAGACAGCAAACTAGGCTGGAGAGAGACCTAAGACAAAGAGATCTGAATTATACGAGAGCCGACCAGAGGAAACACAAATTATGCAGTCAAGTGCCCCACATTTGGGGAAATCGCAGGAGCAGCACACCCAGAGTGCAATGGGTGAGCCTTGCCCTGGGAGAAGCACCTTCCTGATCATAATATCTCACCAGGCAGGTAAGTAGGAGTTGGGCTAGAGCTGGGGAGGGTCGCTGCTAGGGCACCCCCCTGTCAAGTGAAGGAGATCCAACTGAGGCAGCACAAGGGAACTCTCGAAAGAAGAACAAGGCTAGAGGAAGATCTGAGACAAAGAAATCTGACTTTTACCAGAGCTGAGCAGAGGAAAGCACAAACACAGTCCCCCACTACCACAAATAATGCAGTTGAGTTTCCCACATTTGGGGAAATCACAGGGGTCAGCATACCCAGAATGCAATGAATGAACCTCACCCTGGGAGAACAATCTTCATGACCATGGTATCTCCTATGCAAAATAAGTATGATTTGGGATAGGGCTGGGGAGGGCCGCTGCTCAGGCATATATCTGTCAAGTAAAGGAGATTCATCTGAGGCAGCACAAGGGAACTCTCATCTGGGGACAACAACTGCAGGGAGAACACATATTTTCAAATGAACATGGGAGGGCAGAAGGCTGCCTAATACTGAAGCACCCCCAAACAACAAACCAAATGCAACAACTAGTACAAGCATTCCTGGGGGAAGGTCTGCAGAAGACGGATTTGCATACAGTGATGTCATCCAAGCAGTGGGCCAAAGTTGGCTGGAACCCTCATCTGCATATGAAAAGAGAAAAGGGGTATGCAGGGCATGGCGGCCTTTTGCGGCGCTTGGATGACCCTCAGTTCGCATTAAACACCCCCACCCTCCTTCGGTGTGGGGCTCATGTTGGCAATGCCCCAGCCCCTGAAGCATTCCAGCTGATTTCTTGCAGCAGCTGGGCACTGTAACAGCTCCAGAGCTGCTCTGTAAGGCAACTAAAAGGGTGTGGGCCCTGCAGCACTACCTGTAGTTCGCATTGTGCGTTGGAAGGCACAAAGTAAGCAGACGGGAGAAGTCAGGATAGTGCGCAAGGGCATAGAAGGGAGCGGCTCAAGAAAAGAGAAGTGGAAACAGACAGCAAACTAGGCTGGAGAGAGACCTGAGACAAAGAGATCTGAATTATACGAGAGCCGACCAGAGGAAACACAAATTATGCAGTCAAGTGTCCCACATTTGGGGAAATCGCAGGAGCAGCACACCCAGAGTGCAATGGGTGAGCCTTGCCCTGGGAGAAGCACCTTCCTGATCATAGTATCTCACCTGGCAGGTAAGTAGGAGTTGGGCTAGAGCTGGGGAGGGTCGCTGCTCGGGCACCCCCCTGTCAAGTGAAGGAGATCCAACTGAGGCAGCACAAGGGAACTCTCGAAAGAAGAACAAGGCTAGAGGAAGATCTGAGACAAAGAAATCTGACTTTTACCAGAGCTGACCAGAGGAAAGCACAAACACAGTCCCCCACTACCACAAATAATGCAGTCGAGTTTCCCACATTTGGGGAAATCACAGGGGTCAGCATACCCAGAATGCAATGAATGAACCTCACCCTGGGAGAACAATCTTCATGACCATGGTATCTCCTATGCAAAATAAGTATGATTTGGGATAGGGCTGGGGAGGGCCGCTGCTCAGGCATATCTCTGTCAAGTAAAGGAGATTCAACTGAGGCAGCACAAGGGAACTCTCATCTGGGGACAACAACTGCAGGGAGAACACATATTTTCAAATGAACATGGGAGGGCAGAAGGCTGCCTAATACTGAAGCACCCCCAAACAACAAACCAAATGCAACAACTAGTACAAGCATTCCTGGGGGAAGGTCTGCAGAAGACGGATTTGCATACAGTGATGTCATCCAAGCAGTGGGCCAAAGTTGGCTGGAACCCTCATCTGCATATGAAAAGAGAAAAGGGGTATGCAGGGCATGGCGGCCTTTTGCGGCGCTTGGATGACCCTTAGTTCGCATTAAACACCCCCACCATCCTTCGGTGTGGGGCTCATATTGGCAATGCCCCAGCATTCAAGCTGATTTCTTGCAGCAGCTTGGCACTGTAACAGCTCCAGAGCTGCTCTGTAAGGCAAGTAAAAGGTTGTGGGCCCTGCAGCACTACCTGTAGTTTGCATTGTGCATTGGAAGGCACAAAGTAAGCAGACAGGAGTAGAAGTCAGGATAGTGCACAAGGGTATAGAAGGGAGGGGCTCAAAAAAAAAGAAGTGGAAACAGACAGCAAACTAGGCTGGAGAGAGACCTGAGACAAAGAGATCTGAATTATATGAAAGCCGACCAGTGGAAACACAAATTATGCAGTCAAGTTTCCCACATTTGGGGAAATCACAGGAGCAGCACACCCAGAGTGCAATGGATGAGCCTTGCCCTGGGAGAAGCACCTTCATGATCATAGTATCTCACCTGGCAGGTAAGTAGGAGTTGGGCTAGAGCTGGGGAGGGTCGCTGCTCGGGCACCCCCCTGTCAAGTGAAGGAGATCCAACTGAGGCAGCACAAGGGAACTCTCGAAAGAAGAACAAGGCTAGAGGAAGATCTGAGACAAAGAAATCTGACTTTTACCAGAGCTGACCAGAGGAAAGCACAAACACAGTCCCCCACTACCACAAATAATGCAGTCGAGTTTCCCACATTTGGGGAAATCACAGGGGTCAGCATACCCAGAATGCAATGAATGAACCTCACCCTGGGAGAACAATCTTCATGACCATGGTATCTCCTATGCAAAATAAGTATGATTTGGGATAGGGCTGGGGAGGGCCGCTGCTCAGGCACATCTCTGTCAAGTAAAGGAGATTCAACTGAGGCAGCACAAGGGAACTCTCATCTGGGGACAACAACTGCAGGGAGAACACATATTTTCAGATGAACATGGGAGGGCAGAAGGCTGCCTAATACTGAAGCACCCCCAAACAACAAACCAAATGCAACAACTAGTGCAAGCATTCCTGGGGGAAGGCCTGCAGCAGATGGATTTGCATATGGTGATGTCATCCAAGCAGTGGGTCAAAGTTGGCTTCAACCCTCGTCTGCATATGAAAAGAGAAAAGGGGCATGCAGGGCATGGCGGCCTTTTGCGGCGCTTGGATGACCCCTAGTTCGCATTAAACACCTCCACCCTCCTTCGGTGTGGGGCTCATGTTGGCTATGCCCCAGCCCCTGAAGCATTCAAGCTGATTTCTTGCAGCAGCTGGGCACTGTAACAGCTCCAGAGCTGCTCTGTAAGGCAAGTAAAAGGGTGTGGGCCCTGCAGCACTACCTGTAGTTCGCATTGTGCGTTGGAAGGCACAAAGTAAGCAGATGGGAGAAGTCAGGCTAGTGTGCAAGGGCATAGAAGGGAGCGGCTCAAGAAAAGAGAAGTGGAAACAGACAGCAAACTAGGCTGAAGAGAGACCTGAGACAAAGAGATCTGAATTATATGAGAGCCGACCAGGGGAAACACAAATTATGCAGTCAAGTGTCCCACATTTGGGGAAATCAAAGGGGCAGCACACCCAGAGTGCAATGGGTGAGCCTTGCCCTGGGAGAAGCACCTTCCTGATCATAGTATCTCACCTGGCAGGTAAGTAGGAGTTGGGCTAGAGCTGGGGAGGGTCGCTGCTCGGGCACCCCCCTGTCAAGTGAAGGAGATCCAACTGAGGCAGCACAAGGGAACTCTCGAAAGAAGAACAAGGCTAGAGGAAGATCTGAGACAAAGAAATCTGACTTTTACCAGAGCTGACCAGAGGAAAGCACAAACACAGTCCCCCACTACCACAAATAATGCAGTCGAGTTTCCCATATTTGGGGAAATCACAGGGGTCATCATACCCAGAATGCAATGAATGAACCTCACCCTGGGAGAACAATCTTCATGACCATGATATCTCCTATGCAAAATAAGTATGATTTGGGATAGGGCTGGGGAGGGCCGCTGCTCAGGCACATCTCTGTCAAGTAAAGGCGATTCAACTGAGGCAGCACAAGGGAACTCTCATCTGGGGACAACAACTGCAGGGAGAACACATATTTTCAAATGAACATGGGAGGGCAGAAGGCTGCCTAATACTGAAGCACCCCCAAACAACAAACCAAATGCAACAACTAGTACAAGCATTCCTGGGGGAAGGTCTGCAGAAGACGGATTTGCATACAGTGATGCTGGGCCCATAACCCAGAGGTAGGCAGATTGAAACTATCCTCTGCTATATGCATTTTTTTTGTGTTAATTAAAGTAATCCAAAACTGGGATTGATATTTTGTCTCTTTTATTTTTACTTAAAGTACAATAACTTTTACCATTTTAATTTGTTTTAATAGTATATTGACAGTATTGTTTTCTTTCAAAAATCCACTTCATTTTCTTTACCCTATTATTAAAATGGTAATTGACAAAAACAAACTACATTGTCACCAGAAGAGCAATACAAAATGTACAAGTGATATATTAAAATCATCTTTCCAGCTTGAATTTCAATGATGCATTGGGGCAACGATTTTGTGAGAAACATCTTCACCCTTAAATAAAGATTTTCTTAATTCCTTACCTGTGTGCTAATTAGATATCACCTTGTTTTCACATTAAACAGACTTCCACATGAGAAAGCAGCAAGGATGCAGTGGCGTTAATGTTTCCTGGTGTCAACCTGTATTATTTCAGTAGACATTGAAATGAGGATGCATCTTGCTGCCTTTCCAATGAAGCAAGTTTAATTTAGTAATAGGTGAAAAACCATCCTTACAAAGGTGTTAATCAGAGACTTGGCTTTGTGGACACTTTTCAGAGAACAAATTTGTTAGCATAAAAATAAAGCCAGAAAATAAAGAGCTGTTTAATCACTCAATTGGATTTTTCTGCCAGCATATTTTTTTTCTCTGCAACCCACTGCTAAATTGTGCTTCCTAGCTGTTTTTATAAAATCACTGAATCAAATCTAACTCTGATTACATCAGAGAAGGCCAGGTACCCTACACCATAAAAGGGGGTATGAAATTTTGACTGTCTACTTAAAGATCACCAAAATCTGATAACAAGGTCAATTAGGTCCCTGGGTGGGATTGAACCACCAACCTTTTGGTTAATAGCCGTACATACTAACTGATTGCGCCACAGAGACACTTTGCAAAAGTCCATACTGACAAAGGCTAATAAGCATTCATCTAAAACGTTTCCTAGAAAAACTTTAAAAAGTCAATAATCTGGAAAGTTTTTGTAAGATGTTTCTTCCATCAACCAACGAAGAAACACATTGGTACTTTCCCATGATGAGTGAGTGCTTCAGGATCTCTTGAACTTACATGTGCAGCAGAGTACTGCAATGGAAGCATGCTGGGCCCATAACCCAGAGGTAGGCAGATTGAAACTATCCTCTGCTATATGCATTTTTTTGTTTGTTAATTAAAGTAATCCAAAACTGGGATTGATATTTTGTCTGTTTTATTTTTACTTAAAGTACAATAACTTTTACCATTTTAATTTGTTTTAATAGTATATTGACAGTATTGTTTTCTTTCAAAAATCCACTTCATTTTCTTTACCCTATTATTAAAATGGTAATTGACAAAAACAAACTACATTGTCACCAGAAGAGCAATACAAAATGTACAAGTGATATATTAAAATCATCTTTCCAGCTTGAATTTCAATGATGCATTGGGTCAACAATTTTGTGAGAAACATCTTCACCCTTAAATAAAGATTTTCTTAATTCCTTACCTGTGTGCTAATTAGATATCACCTTGTTTTCACATTAAACAGACTTCCACATGAGAAAGCAGCAAGGATGCAGTGGCGTTAATGTTTCCTGGTGTCAACCTGTATTATTTCAGTAGACATTGAAATGAGGATACATCTTGCTGCCTTTCCAATGAAGCAAGTTTAATTTAGTAATAGGTGAAAAACCATCCCTACAAAGGTGTTAATCAGAGACTTGGCTTTGTGGACACTTTTCAGAGAACAAATTTGTTAGCATAAAAATAAAGCCAGAAAATGAAGAGCTGTTTAATCACGCAATTTGATTTTTTTGCCAGCATATTTCTTTTTCTCTGCAACCCACTGCTAAATTGTGCTTCCTAGATGTTTTTATAAAATCACTGAATCAAATCTAACTCTGATTACATCAGAGAAGGCCAGGTACCCTACACCATAACAGGGGGTATGAAATTTGACTTGTCTACTTAAAGATCACCAAAATCTGATAACAAGGTCAATTACGTCCCTGGGTGGGATTGAACCACCAACCTTTTGGTTAATAGCCGTACACACTAACTGATTGCGCCACAGAGACACTTTGCAAAAGTACATACTGACAAATGCTAATAAGCATTCATCTGAAACGTTTCCTAGAAAAACTTAAAAAAGTCAATAATCTGGAGAGTTTTTGTAAGATGTTTCTTCTATCAACCAACGAAGAAACACATTGGTACTTTCCCATGATGAGTGAGTGCTTCAGGATCTCTTGCACTTACATGTGCAGCAGAGTACTGCAATGGAAGCATGCTGGGCCCATAACCCAGAGGTAGGCAGATTGAAACTATCCTCTGCTATATGCATTTTTTTTTTGTTAATTAAAGTAATCCAAAACTGGGATTGATATTTTGTCTCTTTTATTTTTACTTAAAGTACAATAACTTTTACCATTTTAATTTGTTTTAATAGTATATTGACAGTATTGCTTTCTTTCAAAAATCCACTTCATTTTCTTTACCCTATTATTAAAATGGTAATTGACAAAAACAAACTACATTGTCACCAGAAGAGCAATACAAAATGTACAAGTGATATATTAAAATCATCTTTCCAGCTTGAATTTCAATGTTGCATTGGGTCAACAATTTTGTGAGAAACATCTTCACCCTTAAATAAAGATTTTCTTAATTCCTTACCTGTGTGCTAATTAGATATCACCTTGTTTTCACATTAAACAGACTTCCACATGAGAAAGCAGCAAGGATGCAGTGGCATTAATGTTTCCTGGTGTCAACTTGTATTATTTCAGTAGACATTGAAATGAGGATGCATCTTGCTGCCTTTCCAATGAAGCAAGTTTAATTTAGTAATAGGTGAAAAACCATCCTTACAAAGGTGTTAATCAGAGACTTGGCTTTGTGGACACTTTTCAGAGAACAAATTTGTTAGCATAAAAATAAAGCCAGAAAATGAAGAGCTGTTTAATCACTCGATTGGATTTTTCTGCCAGCATATTTTTTTTCTCTGCAACCCACTGCTAAATTGTGCTTCCTAGCTGTTTTTTATAAAATCACTGAATCAAATCTAACTCTGATTACATCAGAGAAGGCCATGTACCCTACACCATAAGAGGAGGTTTGAAATTTTGACTTGTCTACTTAAATATCACCAAAATCTGATCACAATGTTAATTACGTCCCTGGGTGGGATTGAACCACCAACCTTTTGGTTAATAGCCAAACACACTAACCGATTGCGCCACAGAGACACTTTGCAAAAGTCAATACTGACAAAGGCTAATAAGCATTCATCTAAAACGTTTCCTAGAAAAACTTTAAAAAGTCAATAATCTGGAGAGTTTTTGTAAGATGTTTCTTCCATCAACCAACGAAGAAACACATTGGTACTTTCCCATGATAAGTGAGTGCTTCAGGATCTCTTGCACTTACATGTGCAGCAGAGTACTGCAATGGAAGCATGCTGGGCCCATAACCCAGAGGTAGGCAGATTGAAACTATCCTCTGCTATATGCATTTTTTTGTTTGTTAATTAAAGTAATCCAAAACTGGGATTGATATTTTGGCTCTTTTATTTTTACTTAAAGTACAATAACTTTTACCATTTTAATTTGTTTTAATAGTATATTGACAGTATTGTTTTCTTTCAAAAATCCACTTAATTTTCTTTACCCTATAATAAAATGGTAATTGACAAAAACAAACTACATTGTCACCAGAAGAGCAATACAAAATGTACAAGTGATATATTAAAATCATCTTTCCAGCTTGAATTTCAATGATGCATGGGGGCAACGATTTTGTGAGAAACATCTTCACCCTTAAATAAAGATTTTCTTAATTCCTTACCTGTGTGCTAATTAGATATCACCTTGTTTTCACATTAAACAGACTTCCACATGAGAAAGCAGCAAGGATGCAGTGGCGTTAATGTTTCCTGGTGTCAACCTGTATTATTTCAGTAGACATTGAAATGAGGATGCATCTTGCTGCCTTTCCAATGAAGCAAGTTTTATTTAGTAATAGGTGAAAAACCATCCTTACAAAGGTGTTAATCAGAGACTTGGCTTTGTGGACACTTTTCAGAGAACAAATTTGTTAGCATAAAAATAAAGCCAGAAAATAAAGAGCTGTTTAATCACTCAATTGGATTTTTCTGCCAGCATATTTTTTTTCTCTGCAACCCACTGCTAAATTGTGCTTCCTAGCTGTTTTTATAAAATCACTGAATCAAATCTAACTCTGATTACATCAGAGAAGGCCAGGTACCCTACACCATAACAGGGGGTTTGAAATTTTGACTTGTCTACTTAAAGATCACCAAAATCTGATAACAAGGTCAATTAGGTCCCTGGGTGGGATTGAACCACCAACCTTTTGGTTAATAGCCGTACACACTAACTGATTGCGCCACAGAGACACTTTGCAAAAGCACATACTGACAAAGGCTAATAAGCATTCATCTAAAACGTTTCCTAGAAAAACTTTCAAAAGTTAATAATCTGGAGAGTTTTTGTAAGATGTTTCTTCCATCAACCAACGAAGAAACACATTGGTACTTTCCCATGATGAGTGAGTGCTTCAGGATCTCTTGCACTTACATGTGCAGCAGAGTACTGCAATGGAAGCATGCTGGGCCCATAACCCAGAGGTAGGCAGATTGAAACTATCCTCTGCTATATGCATTTTTTTTTTGTTAATTAAAGTAATCCAAAACTGGGATTGATATTTTGTCTCTTTTATTTTTACTTAAAGTACAATAACTTTTACCATTTTAATTTGTTTTAATAGTATATTGACAGTATTGTTTTTTTTCAAAAATCCACTTCATTTTCTTTACCCTATTATTAAAATGGTAATTGACAAAAACAAACTACATTGTCACCAGAAGAGCAATACAAAATGTACAAGTGATATATTAAAATCATCTTTCCAGCTTGAATTTCAATGTTGCATTGGGTCAACAATTTTGTGAGAAACATCTTCACCCTTAAATAAAGATTTTCTTAATTCCTTACCTGTGTGCTAATTAGATATCACCTTGTTTTCACATTAAACAGACTTCCACATGAGAAAGCAGCAAGGATGCAGTGGCGTTAATGTTTCCTGGTGTCAACCTGTATTATTTCAGTAGACATTGAAATGAGGATGCATCTTGCTGCCTTTCCAATGAAGCAAGTTTAATTTAGTAATAGGTGAAAAACCATCCCTACAAAGGTGTTAATCAGAGACTTGGCTTTGTGGACACTTTTCAGAGAACAAATTTGTTAGCATAAAAATAAAGCCAGAAAATGAAGAGCTGTTTAATCACGCAATTTGATTTTTTTGCCAGCATATTTCTTTTTCTCTGCAACCCACTGCTAAATTGTGCTTCCTAGATGTTTTTATAAAATCACTGAATCAAATCTAACTCTGATTACATCAGAGAAGGCCAGGTACCCTACACCATAACAGGGGGTATGAAATTTGACTTGTCTACTTAAATATCACCAAAATCTGATCACAAGGTTAACTACGTCCCTGGGTGGGATTGAACCACCAACCTTTTGGTTAATAGCCAAACACACTAACTGATTGCGCCACAGAGACACTTTGCAAAAGTCCATACTGACAAAGGCTAATAAGCATTCATCTAAAACGTTTCCTAGAAAAACTTTAAAAAGTCAATAATCTGGAGAGTTTTTGTAAGATGTTTCTTCCATCAACCAACGAAGAAACACATTGGTACTTTCCCATGATGAGTGAGTGCTTCAGGATCTCTTGCACTTACATGTGCAGCAGAGTACAGCAATGGAAGCATGCTGGGCCCATAACCCAGAGGTAGGCAGATTGAAACTATCCTCTGCTATATGCATTTTTTTGTTTGTTAATTAAAGTAATCCAAAACTGGGATTGATATTTTGGCTCTTTTATTTTTACTTAAAGTACAATAACTTTTACCATTTTAATTTGTTTTAATAGTATATTGACAGTATTGTTTTCTTTCAAAAATCCACTTCATTTTCTTTACCCTATTATTAAAATGGTAATTGACAAAAACAAACTACATTGTCACCAGAAGAGCAATACAAAATGTACAAGTGATATATTAAAATCATCTTTCCAGCTTGAATTTCAATGATGCATTGGGGCAACGATTTTGTGAGAAACATCTTCACCCTTAAATAAAGATTTTCTTAATTCCTTACCTGTGTGCTAATTAGATATCACCTTGTTTTCACATTAAACAGACTTCCACAAGAGAAAGCAGCAAGGATGCAGTGGCGTTAATGTTTCCTGGTGTCAACCTGTATTAATTCAGTAGACATTGAAATGAGGATGCATCTTGCTGCCTTTCCAATGAAGCAAGTTTAATTTAGTAATAGGTGAAAAACCATCCTTACAAAGGTGTTAATCAGAGACTTGGCTTTGTGGACACTTTTCAGAGAACAAATTTGTTAGCATAAAAATAAAGCCAGAAAATAAAGAGCTGTTTAATCACTCAATTGGATTTTTCTGCCAGCATATTTTTTTTCTCTGCAACCCACTGCTAAATTGTGCTTCCTAGCTGTTTTTATAAAATCACTGAATCAAATCTAACTCTGATTACATCAGAGAAGGCCAGGTACCCTACACCATAACAGGGGGTTTGAAATTTTGACTTGTCTACTTAAATATCACCAAAATCTGATCACAAGGTCAATTACGTCCCTGGGTGGGATTGAACCACCAACCTTTTGGTTAATAGCCAAACACACTAACCGATTGCGCCACCGAGACACTTTGCAAAAAGTACATACTGACAAAGGCTAATAAGCATACATCTAGAACGTTTCCTAGAAAAATATTAAAAAATCAATAATCTGGAGAGTTTTTGTAAGATGTTTCTTCCATCAACCAATGAATAAACACATTGGTACTTTCCCATGATGAGTGAGTGCTTCAGGATCTCTTGCACTTACATGTGCAGCAGAGTACTGCAATGGAAGCATGCTGGACCCATAACCCAGAGGTAGGCAGATTGAAACTATCCTTTGCTATATGCATTTTTTTTTGTTAATTTAAGTAATCAAAACTGGGATTGATATTTTTGCTCTTTTATTTTTACTTAAAGTACAATAACTTTTACCATTTTAATTTGTTTTAATAGTATATTGACAGTATAGTTTTCATTCAAAAATCCACTTAATTTTCTTTACCCTATTATTAAAATGGTAATTGACAAAAAAAACTACATTGTCACCAGAAGAGCAATACAAAATGTACAAGTGATATATTAAAATCATCTTTCCAGCTTGAATTTCAATGATGCATTGGGGCAACAATTTTGTGAGAAACATCTTCACCCTTAAATAAAGATTTTCGTAATTTCTTACCTGTGTGCTAATTAGATATCACCTTGTTTTCACATTAAACAGACTTCCACATGAGAAAGCAGCAAGGATGCAGTGGCTTTAATGTTTCCTGGTGTCAACCTGTATTATTTCAGTAGACATTGAAATGAGGATGCATCTTGCTGCCTTTCCAATGAAGCAAGTTTAATTTAGTAATAGGTGAAAAACCATCCTTACAAAGGTGTTAATCAGAGACTTGGCTTTGTGGACACTTTTCAGAGAACAAATTTGTTAGCATAAAAATAAATTCCAGAAAATGAAGAGCTGTTTAATCACTCAATTGGATTTTTCTGCCAGCATATTTTTTTTCTCTGCAACCCACTGCTAAATTGTGCTTCCTAGCTGTTTTTTTATAAAATCACTGAATCAAATCTAACTCTGATTACATCAGAGAAGGCCAGGTACCCTACACAATAAGAGGGGGTTTGAAATTTTGACTTGTCTACTTAAATATCACCAAAATCTGATCACAAGGTCAATTACGTCCCTGGGTGGGATTGAACCACCAACCTTTTGGTTAATAGCCAAACACACTAACCGATTGCGCCACCGAGACACTTTGCAAACAGTACATACTGACAAAGGCTAATAAGCATACATCTAGAACGTTTCCTAGAAAAATATTAAAAAATCAATAATCTGGAGAGTTTTTGTAAGATGTTTCTTCCATCAACCAATGAATAAACACATTGGTACTTTCCCATGATGAGTGAGTGCTTCAGGATCTCTTGCACTTACATGTGCAGCAGAGTACTGCAATGGAAGCATGCTGGACCCATAACCCAGAGGTAGGCAGATTGAAACTATCCTTTGCTATATGCATTTTTTTTTGTTAATTTAAGTAATCAAAACTGGGATTGATATTTTTGCTCTTTTATTTTTACTTAAAGTACAATAACTTTTACCATTTTAATTTGTTTTAATAGTATATTGACAGTATAGTTTTCTTTCAAAAATCCACTTAATTTTCTTTACCCTATTATTAAAATGGTAATTGACAAAAAAAACTACATTGTCACCAGAAGAGCAATACAAAATGTACAAGTGATATATTAAAATCATCTTTCCAGCTTGAATTTCAATGATGCATTGGGGCAACAATTTTGTGAGAAACATCTTCACCCTTAAATAAAGATTTTCGTAATTTCTTACCTGTGTGCTAATTAGATATCACCTTGTTTTCACATTAAACAGACTTCCACATGAGAAAGCAGCAAGGATGCAGTGGCGTTAATGTTTCCTGGTGTCAACCTGTATTATTTCAGTAGACATTGAAATGAGGATGCATCTTGCTGCCTTTCCAATGAAGCAAGTTTAATTTAGTAATAGGTGAAAAACCATCCCTACAAAGGTGTTAATCAGAGACTTGGCTTTGTGGACACTTTTCAGAGAACAAATTTGTTAGCATAAAAATAAAGCCAGAAAATGAAGAGCTGTTTAATCACGCAATTTGATTTTTTTGCCAGCATATTTCTTTTTCTCTGCAACCCACTGCTAAATTGTGCTTCCTAGATGTTTTTATAAAATCACTGAATCAAATCTAACTCTTATTACATCAGAGAAGGCCAGGTACCCTACACCATAACAGGGGGATATGAAATTTGACTTGTCTACTTAAAGATCACCAAAATCTGATAACAAGGTCAATTAGGTCCCTGGGTGGGATTGAACCACCAACCTTTTGGTTAATAGCTGTACATACTAACTGATTGCGCCACAGAGACACTTTGCAAAAGTCCATACTGACAAAGGCTAATAAGCATTCATCTAAAACGTTTCCTAGAAAAACTTTAAAAAGTCAATAATCTGGAGAGTTTTTGTAAGATGTTTCTTCCATCAACCAACGAAGAAACACATTGGTACTTTCCCATGATGAGTGAGTGCTTCAGGATCTCTTGAACTTACATGTGCAGCAGAGTACTGCAATGGAAGCATGCTGGGCCCATAACCCAGAGGTAGGCAGATTGAAACTATCCTCTGCTATATGCATTTTTTTTTTTTGTTAATTAAAGTAATCCAAAACTGGGATTGATATTTTGTCTCTTTTATTTTTACTTAAAGTACAATAACTTTTACCATTTTAATTTGTTTTAATAGTATATTGACAGTATTGTTTTCTTTCAAAAATCCACTTCATTTTCTTTACCCTATTATTAAAATGGTAATTGACAAAAACAAACTACATTGTCACCAGAAGAGCAATACAAAATGTACAAGTGATATATTAAAATCATCTTTCCAGCTTGAATTTCAATGTTGCATTGGGTCAACAATTTTGTGAGAAACATCTTCACCCTTAAATAAAGATTTTCTTAATTCCTTACCTGTGTGCTAATTAGATATCACCTTGTTTTCACATTAAACAGACTTCCACATGAGAAAGCAGCAAGGATGCAGTGGCGTTAATGTTTCCTGGTGTCAACTTGTATTATTTCAGTAGACATTGAAATGAGGATGCATCTTGCTGCCTTTCCAATGAAGCAAGTTTAATTTAGTAATAGGTGAAAAACCATCCTTACAAAGGTGTTAATCAGAGACTTGGCTTTGTGGACACTTTTCAGAGAACAAATTTGTTAGCATAAAAATAAAGCCAGAAAATGAAGAGCTGTTTAATCACTCGATTGGATTTTTCTGCCAGCATATTTTTTTTCTCTGCAACCCACTGCTAAATTGTGCTTCCTAGCTGTTTTTATAAAATCACTGAATCAAATCTAACTCTGATTACATCAGAGAAGGCCAGGTACCCTACACCATAACAGGGGGTTTGAAATTTTGACTTGTCTACTTAAAGATCACCAAAATCTGATAACAAGGTCAATTAGGTCCCTGGGTGGGATTGAACCACCAACCTTTTGGTTAATAGCCGTACATACTAACTGATTGCGCCACAGAGACACTTTGCAAAAGTCCATACTGACAAAGGCTAATAAGCATTCATCTAAAACGTTTCCTAGAAAAACTTTAAAAAGTCAATAATCTGGAGAGTTTTTGTAAGATGTTTCTTCCATCAACCAACGAAGAAACACATTGGTACTTTCCCATGATGAGTGAGTGCTTCAGGATCTCTTGAACTTACATGTGCAGCAGAGTACTGCAATGGAAGCATGCTGGGCCCATAACCCAGAGGTAGGCAGATTGAAACTATCCTCTGCTATATGCATTTTTTTTTTTGTTAATTAAAGTAATCCAAAACTGGGATTGATATTTTGTCTCTTTTATTTTTACTTAAAGTACAATAACTTTTACCATTTTAATTTGTTTTAATAGTATATTGACAGTATTGTTTTCTTTCAAAAATCCACTTCATTTTCTTTACCCTATTATTAAAATGGTAATTGACAAAAACAAACTACATTGTCACCAGAAGAGCAATACAAAATGTACAAGTGATATATTAAAATCATCTTTCCAGCTTGAATTTCAATGTTGCATTGGGTCAACAATTTTGTGAGAAACATCTTCACCCTTAAATAAAGATTTTCTTAATTCCTTACCTGTGTGCTAATTAGATATCACCTTGTTTTCACATTAAACAGACTTCCACATGAGAAAGCAGCAAGGATGCAGTGGCGTTAATGTTTCCTGGTGTCAACTTGAATTATTTCAGTAGACATTGAAATGAGGATGCATCTTGCTGCCTTTCCAATGAAGCAAGTTTAATTTAGTAATAGGTGAAAAACCATCCTTACAAAGGTGTTAATCAGAGACTTGGCTTTGTGGACACTTTTCAGAGAACAAATTTGTTAGCATAAAAATAAAGCCAGAAAATGAAGAGCTGTTTAATCACTCGATTGGATTTTTCTGCCAGCATATTTTTTTTCTCTGCAACCCACTGCTAAATTGTGCTTCCTAGCTGTTTTTTATAAAATCACTGAATCAAATCTAACTCTGATTACATCAGAGAAGGCCAGGTACCCTACACAATAAGAGGGGGTTTGAAATTTTGACTTGTCTACTTAAATATCACCAAAATCTGATCACAAGGTCAATTACGTCCCTGGGTGGGATTGAACCACCAACCTTTTGGTTTATAGCCGAACACACTAACCGATTGCGCCACCGAGACACTTTGTAAACAGTACATACTGACAAAGGCTAATAAGCATACATCTAGAACGTTTCCTAGAAAAATATTAAAAAATCAATAATCTGGAGAGTTTTTGTAAGATGTTTCTTCCATCAACCAATGAATAAACACATTGGTACTTTCCCATGATGAGTGAGTGCTTCAGGATCTCTTGCACTTACATGTGCAGCAGAGTACTGCAATGGAAGCATGCTGGACCCATAACCCAGAGGTAGGCAGATTGAAACTATCCTTTGCTATATGCATTTTTTTTGTTAATTTAAGTAATCAAAACTGGGATTGATATTTTTGCTCTTTTATTTTTACTTAAAGTACAATAACTTTTACCATTTTAATTTGTTTTAATAGTATATTGACAGTATAGTTTTCTTTCAAAAATCCACTTAATTTTCTTTACCCTATTATTAAAATGGTAATTGACAAAAAAAACTACATTGTCACCAGAAGAGCAATACAAAATGTACAAGTGATATATTAAAATCATCTTTCCAGCTTGAATTTCAATGATGCATTGGGGCAACGATTTTGTGAGAAACATCTTCACCCTTAAATAAAGATTTTCTTAATTCCTTACCTGTGTGCTAATTAGATATCACCTTGTTTTCATATTAAACAGACTTTTACATGAGAAAGCAGCAAGGATGCAGTGGCGTTAATGTTTCCTGGTGTCAACCTGTATTATTTCAGTAGACATTGAAATGAGGATGCATCTTGCTGCCTTTCCAATGAAGCAAGTTTAATTTAGTAATAGGTGAAAAACCATCCTTACAAAGGTGTTAATCAGAGACTTGGCTTTGTGGACACTTTTCAGAGAACAAATTTGTTAGCATAAAAATAAAGCAAGAAAATAAAGAGCTGTTTAATCACTCAATTGGATTTTTCTGCCAGCATATTTTTTTTCTCTGCAACCCACTGCTAAATTGTGCTTCCTAGCTGTTTTTATAAAATCACTGAATCAAATCTAACTCTGATTACATCAGAGAAGGCCAAGTACCCTACACCATAACAGGGGGTTTGAAATTTTGACTTGTCTACTTAAAGATCACCAAAATCTGATAACAAGGTCAATTAGGTCCCTGGGTGGGATTAAACCACCAACCTTTTGGTTAAAAGCCATACATACTAACTGATTGCGCCACAGAGACACTTTGCAAATTTCCATACTGACAAAGGCTAATAAGCATTCATCTAAAACGTTTCCTAGAAAAACTTTAAAATGTCAATAATCTGGAGAGTTTTTGTAAGATGTTTCTTCCATCAACCAACGAAGAAACACATTGGTACTTTCCCATGATGAGTGAGTGCTTCAGGATCTCTTGCACTTACATGTGCAGCAGAGTACTGCAATGGAAGCATGCTGGGCCCATAACCCAGAGGTAGGCAGATTGAAACTATCCTCTGCTATATGCATTTTTTTTTTGTTAATTAAAGTAATCCAAAACTGGGATTGATATTTTGTCTCTTTTATTTTTACTTAAAGTACAATAACTTTTACCATTTTAATTTGTTTTAATAGTATATTGACAGTATTGTTTTCTTTCAAAAATCCACTTCATTTTCTTTACCCTATTATTAAAATGGTAATTGACAAAAACAAACTACATTGTCACCAGAAGAGCAATACAAAATGTACAAGTGATATATTAAAATCATCTTTCCAGCTTGAATTTCAATGATGCATTGGGTCAACAATTTTGTGAGAAACATCTTCACCCTTAAATAAAGATTTTCTTAATTCCTTACCTGTGTGCTAATTAGATATCACCTTGTTTTCACATTAAACAGACTTCCACATGAGAAAGCAGCAAGGATGCAGTGGCGTTAATGTTTCCTGGTGTCAACTTGTATTATTTCAGTAGACATTGAAATGAGGATGCATCTTGCTGCCTTTCCAATGAAGCAAGTTTAATTTAGTAATAGGTGAAAAACCATCCTTACAAAGGTGTTAATCAGAGACTTGGCTTTGTGGACACTTTTCAGAGAACAAATTTGTTAGCATAAAAATAAAGCCAGAAAATGAAGAGCTGTTTAATCACTCGATTGGATTTTTCTGCCAGCATATTTTTTTTCTCTGCAACCCACTGCTAAATTGTGCTTCCTAGCTGTTTTTTATAAAATCACTGAATCAAATCTAACTCTGATTACATCAGAGAAGGCCATGTACCCTACACCATAAGAGGAGGTTTGAAATTTTGACTTGTCTACTTAAATATCACCAAAATCTGATCACAAGGTTAATTACGTCCCTGGGTGGGATTGAACCACCAACCTTTTGGTTAACAGCCAAACACACTAACCGATTGCGCCACAGAGACACTTTGCAAAAAGTACATACTGACAAAGGCTAATAAGCATACATCTAGAACGTTTCCTAGAAAAACATTAAAAAATCAATAATCTGGAGAGTTTTTGTAAGATGTTTCTTCCATCAACCAACGAATAAACACATTGGTACTTTCCCATGATGAGTGAGTGCTTCAGGATCTCTTGCACTTACATGGGCAGCAGAGTACTGCAATGGAAGCATGCTGGACCCATAACCCAGAGGTAGGCAGATTGAAACTATCCTTTGCTATATGCATTTTTTTTGTTAATTTAAGTAATCAAAACTGGGATTGATATTTTTGCTCTTTTATTTTTACTTAAAGTACAATAACTTTTACCATTTTAATTTGTTTTAATAGTATATTGACAGTATAGTTTTCTTTCAAAAATCCACTTAATTTTCTTTACCCTGTTATTAAAATGGTAATTGACAAAAAAACTACATTGTCACCAGAAGAGCAATACAAAATGTACAAGTGATATATTAAAATCATCTTTCCAGCTTGAATTTCAATGATGCATTGGGGCAACAATTTTGTGAGAAACATCTTCACCCTTAAATAAAGATTTTCGTAATTCCTTACCTGTGTGCTAATTAGATATCACCTTGTTTTCACATTAAACAGACTTCCATGTGAGAAAGCAGCAAAGATGCAGTGGCGTTAATGTTTCCTGGTGTCAACCTGTATTATTTCAGTAGACATTGAAATGAGGATGCATCTTGCTGCCTTTCCAATGAAGCAAGTTTAATTTAGTAATAGGTGAAAAACCATCCTTACAAAGGTGTTAATCAGAGACTTGGCTTTGTGGACACTTTTCAGAGAACAAATTTGTTAGCATAAAAATAAATTCCAGAAAATGAAGAGCTGTTTAATCACTCAATTGGATTTTTCTGCCAGCATATTTTTTTTCTCTGCAACCCACTGCTAAATTGTGCTTCCTAGCTGTTTTTTATAAAATCACTGAATCAAATCTAACTCTGATTACATCAGAGAAGGCCAGGTACCCTACACAATAAGAGGGGGTTTGAAATTTTGACTTGTCTACTTAAATATCACCAAAATCTGATCACAAGGTCAATTACGTCCCTGGGTGGGATTGAACCACCGACCTTTTGGTTAATAGCCGAACACACTAACCGATTGCGCCACCAAGACACTTTGCAAACAGTACATACTAACAAAGGCTAATAAGCATACATCTAGAACGTTTCCTAGAAAAATATTAAAAAATCAATAATCTGGAGAGTTTTTGTAAGATGTTTCTTCCATCAACCAATGAATAAACACATTGGTACTTTCCCATGATGAGGGAGTGCTTCAGGATCTCTTGCACTTACATGTGCAGCAGAGTACTGCAATGGAAGCATGCTGGACCCATAACCCAGAGGTAGGCAGATTGAAACTATCCTTTGCTATATGCATTTTTTTTTGTTAATTTAAGTAATCAAAACTGGGATTGATATTTTTGCTCTTTTATTTTTACTTAAAGTACAATAACTTTTACCATTTTAATTTGTTTTAATAGTATATTGACAGTATAGTTTTCTTTCAAAAATCCACTTAATTTTCTTTACCCTATTATTAAAATGGTAATTGACAAAAAAAACTACATTGTCACCAGAAGAGCAATACAAAATGTACAAGTGATATATTAAAATCATCTTTCCAGCTTGAATTTCAATGATGCATTGGGGCAACAATTTTGTGAGAAACATATTCACCCTTAAATAAAGATTTTCGTAATTTCTTACCTGTGTGCTAATTAGATATCACCTTGTTTTCACATTAAACAGACTTCCACATGAGAAAGCAGCAAGGATGCAGTGGCGTTAATGTTTCCTGGTGTCAACCTGTATTATTTCAGTAGACATTGAAATGAGGATGCATCTTGCTGCCTTTCCAATGAAGCAAGTTTAATTTAGTAATAGGTGAAAAACCATCCCTACAAAGGTGTTAATCAGAGACTTGGCTTTGTGGACACTTTTCAGAGAACAAATTTGTTAGCATAAAAATAAAGCCAGAAAATGAAGAGCTGTTTAATCACGCAATTTGATTTTTTTGCCAGCATATTTCTTTTTCTCTGCAACCCACTGCTAAATTGTGCTTCCTAGATGTTTTTATAAAATCACTGAATCAAATCTAACTCTGATTACATCAGAGAAGGCCAGGTACCCTACACCATAACAGGGGGTATGAAATTTGACTTGTCTACTTAAAGATCACCAAAATCTGATAACAAGGTCAATTAGGTCCCTGGGTGGGATTGAACCACCAACCTTTTGGTTAATAGCCGTACATACTAACTGATTGCGCCACAGAGACACTTTGCAAAAGTTCATACTGACAAAGGCTAATAAGCATTCATCTAAAACGTTTCCTAGAAAAACTTTAAAAAGTCAATAATCTGGAGAGTTTTTGTAAGATGTTTCTTCCATCAACCAACGAAGAAACACATTGGTACTTTCCCATGATGAGTGAGTGCTTCAGGATCTCTTGCACTTACATGTGCAGCAGAGTACTGCAATGGAAGCATGCTGGGCCCATAACCCAGAGGTAGGCAGATTGAAACTATCCTCTGCTATATGCATTTTTTTTTGTTAATTAAAGTAATCCAAAACTGGGATTGATATTTTGGCTCTTTTATTTTTTCTTAAAGTACAATAACTTTTACCATTTTAATTTGTTTTAATAGTATATTGACAGTATTGTTTTCTTTCAAAAATCCACTTCATTTTCTTTACCCTATTATTAAAATGGTAATTGACAAAAACAAACTACATTGTCACCAGAAGAGCAATACAAAATGTACAAGTGATATATTAAAATCATCTTTCCAGCTTGAATTTCAATGATGCATTGGGGCAACGATTTTGTGAGAAACATCTTCACCCTTAAATAAAGATTTTCTTAATTCCTTACCTGTGTGCTAATTAGATATCACCTTGTTTTCATATTAAACAGACTTTTACATGAGAAAGCAGCAAGGATGCAGTGGCGTTAATGTTTCCTGGTGTCAACCTGTATTATTTCAGTAGACATTGAAATGAGGATGCATCTTGCTGCCTTTCCAATGAAGCAAGTTTAATTTAGTAATAGGTGAAAAACCATCCTTACAAAGGTGTTAATCAGAGACTTGGCTTTGTGGACACTTTTCAGAGAACAAATTTGTTAGCATAAAAATAAAGCCAGAAAATAAAGAGCTGTTTAATCACTCAATTGGATTTTTCTGCCAGCATATTTTTTTTCTCTGCAACCCACTGCTAAATTGTGCTTCCTAGCTGTTTTTATAAAATCACTGAATCAAATCTAACTCTGATTACATCAGAGAAGGCCAAGTACCCTACACCTTAACAGGGGGTTTGAAATTTTGACTTGTCTACTTAAAGATCACCAAAATCTGATAACAAGGTCAATTAGGTCCCTAGGTGGGATTAAACCACCAACCTTTTGGTTAAAAGCCGTACATACTAACTGATTGCGCCACAGAGACACTTTGCAAATTTCCATACTGACAAAGGCTAATAAGCATTCATCTAAAACGTTTCCTAGCAAAACTTTAAAAAGTCAATAATCTGGAGAGTTTTTGTAAAATGTTTCTTCCATCAACCAACGAAGAAACACATTGGTACTTTCCCATGATGAGTGAGTGCTTCAGGATCTCTTGAACTTACATGTGCAGCAGAGTACTGCAATGGAAGCATGCTGGGCCCATAACCCAGAGGTAGGCAGATTGAAACTATCCTCTGCTATATGCATTTTTTTTTTGTTAATTAAAGTAATCCAAAACTGGGATTGATATTTTGTCTCTTTTATTTTTACTTAAAGTACAATAACTTTTACCATTTTAATTTGTTTTAATAGTATATTGACAGTATTGTTTTCTTTCAAAAATCCACTTCATTTTCTTTACCCTATTATTAAAATGGTAATTGACAAAAACAAACTACATTGTCACCAGAAGAGCAATACAAAATGTACAAGTGATATATTAAAATCATCTTTCCAGCTTGAATTTCAATGATGCATTGGGTCAACAATTTTGTGAGAAACATCTTCACCCTTAAATAAAGATTTTCTTAATTCCTTACCTGTGTGCTAATTAGATATCACCTTGTTTTCACATTAAACAGACTTCCACATGAGAAAGCAGCAAGGATGCAGTGGCGTTAATGTTTCCTGGTGTCAACTTGTATTATTTCAGTAGACATTGAAATGAGGATGCATCTTGCTGCCTTTCCAATGAAGCAAGTTTAATTTAGTAATAGGTGAAAAACCATCCTTACAAAGGTGTTAATCAGAGACTTGGCTTTGTGGACACTTTTCAGAGAACAAATTTGTTAGCATAAAAATAAAGCCAGAAAATGAAGAGCTGTTTAATCACTCGATTGGATTTTTCTGCCAGCATATTTTTTTTCTCTGCAACCCACTGCTAAATTGTGCTTCCTAGCTGTTTTTTATAAAATCACTGAATCAAATCTAACTCTGATTACATCAGAGAAGGCCATGTACCCTACACCATAAGAGGAGGTTTGAAATTTTGACTTGTCTACTTAAATATCACCAAAATCTGATCACAAGGTTAATTACGTCCCTGGGTGGGATTGAACCACCAACCTTTTGGTTAATAGCCGAACACACTAACCGATTGCGCCACAGAGACACTTTGCAAACAGTACATACTGACAAAGGCTAATAAGCATACATCTAGAACGTTTCCTAGAAAAACATTAAAAAATCAATAATCTGGAGAGTTTTTGTAAGAT
This sequence comes from Pseudophryne corroboree, assembly GCF_028390025.1. Lineage (NCBI taxonomy): Eukaryota > Metazoa > Chordata > Amphibia > Anura > Myobatrachidae > Pseudophryne > Pseudophryne corroboree. The sequence continues at coordinate 118,992 of NW_026967701.1, read as the reverse complement.
GTTTCTTCCATCAACCAATGAATAAACACATTGGTACTTTCCCATGATGAGTGAGTGCTTCAGGATCTCTTGCACTTACATGTGCAGCAGAGTACTGCAATGGAAGCATGCTGGACCCATAACCCAGAGGTAGGCAGATTGAAACTATCCTTTGTTATATGCATTTTTTTTTGTTAATTTAAGTAATCAAAACTGGGATTGATATTTTTGCTCTTTTATTTTTACTTAAAGTACAATAACTTTTACCATTTTAATTTGTTTTAATAGTATATTGACAGTATAGTTTTCTTTCAAAAATCCGCTTAATTTTCTTTACCCTATTATTAAAATGGTAATTGACAAAAAAAACTACATTGTCACCAGAAGAGCAATACAAAATGTACAAGTGATATATTAAAATCATCTTTCCAGCTTGAATTTCAAAGATGCATTGGGGCAACAATTTTGTGAGAAACATCTTCACCCTTAAATAAAGATTTTCGGAATTTCTTACCTGTGTGCTAATTAGATATCACCTTGTTTTCACATTAAACAGACTTCCACATGAGAAAGCAGCAAGGATGCAGTGGCGTTAATGTTTCCTGGTGTCAACTTGTATTATTTCAGTAGACATTGAAATGAGGATGCATCTTGCTGCCTTTCCAATGAAGCAAGTTTAATTTAGTAATAGGTGAAAAACCATCCCTACAAAGGTGTTAATCAGAGACTTGGCTTTGTGGACACTTTTCAGAGAACAAATTTGTTAGCATAAAAATAAAGCCAGAAAATGAAGAGCTGTTTAATCACGCAATTTGATTTTTTTGCCAGCATATTTCTTTTTCTCTGCAACCCACTGCTAAATTGTGCTTCCTAGATGTTTTTATAAAATCACTGAATCAAATCTAACTCTGATTACATCAGAGAAGGCCAGGTACCCTACACCATAACAGGGGGTATGAAATTTGACTTGTCTACTTAAATATCACCAAAATCTGATAACAAGGTCAATTGGTGGGATTGAACCACCAACCTTTTGGTTAATAGCCGTACATACTAACTGATTGCGCCACAGAGACACTTTGCAAAAGTTCATACTGACAAAGGCTAATAAGCATTCATCTAAAACGTTTCCTAGAAAAACTTTAAAATGTCAATTATCTGGAGAGTTTTTGTAAGATGTTTCTTCCATCAACCAACGAAGAAACACATTGGTACTTTCCCATGATGAGTGAGTGCTTCAGGATCTCTTGCACTTACATGTGCAGCAGAGTACTGCAATGGAAGCATGCTGGGCCCATAACCCAGAGGTAGGCAGATTGAAACTATCCTCTGCTATATGCATTTTTTTTTGTTAATTAAAGTAATCCAAAACTCGGATTGATATTTTGTCTCTTTTATTTTTACTTAAAGTACAATAACTTTTACCATTTTAATTTGTTTTAATAGTATATTGACAGTATTGTTTTCTTTCAAAAATCCACTTCATTTTCTTTACCCTATTATTAAAATGGTAATTGACAAAAACAAACTACATTGTCACCAGAAGAGCAATACAAAATGTACAAGTGATATATTAAAATCATCTTTCCAGCTTGAATTTCAATGATGCATTGGGTCAACAATTTTGTGAGAAACATCTTCACCCTTAAATAAAGATTTTCTTAATTCCTTACCTGTGTGCTAATTAGATATCACCTTGTTTTCACATTAAACAGACTTCCACATGAGAAAGCAGCAAGGATGCAGTGGCGTTAATGTTTCCTGGTGTCAACTTGTATTATTTCAGTAGACATTGAAATGAGGATGCATCTTGCTGCCTTTCCAATGAAGCAAGTTTAATTTAGTAATAGGTGAAAAACCATCCTTACAAAGGTGTTAATCAGAGACTTGGCTTTGTGGACACTTTTCAGAGAACAAATTTGTTAGCATAAAAATAAAGCCAGAAAATGAAGAGCTGTTTAATCACTCGATTGGATTTTTCTGCCAGCAAATTTTTTTTCTCTGCAACCCACTGCTAAATTGTGCTTCCTAGCTGTTTTTTATAAAATCACTGAATCAAATCTAACTCTGATTACATCAGAGAAGGCCATGTACCCTACACCATAAGAGGAGGTTTGAAATTTTGACTTGTCTACTTAAATATCACCAAAATCTGATCACAAGGTTAATTACATCCCTGGGTGGGATTGAACCACCAACCTTTTGGTTAACAGCCAAACACACTAACCGATTGCGCCACAGAGACACTTTGCAAAAAGTACATACTGACAAAGGCTAATAAGCATACATCTAGAACGTTTCCTAGAAAAACATTAAAAAATCAATAATCTGGAGAGTTTTTGTAAGATGTTTCTTCCATCAACCAACGAATAAACACATTGGTACTTTCCCATGATGAGTGAGTGCTTCAGGATCTCTTGCACTTACATGGGCAGCAGAGTACTGCAATGGAAGCATGCTGGACCCATAACCCAGAGGTAGGCAGATTGAAACTATCCTTTGCTATATGCATTTTTTTTGTTAATTTAAGTAATCAAAACTGGGATTGATATTTTTGCTCTTTTATTTTTACTTAAAGTACAATAACTTTTACCATTTTAATTTGTTTTAATAGTATATTGACAGTATAGTTTTCTTTCAAAAATCCACTTAATTTTCTTTACCCTGTTATTAAAATGGTAATTGACAAAAAAACTACATTGTCACCAGAAGAGCAATACAAAATGTACAAGTGATATATTAAAATCATCTTTCCAGCTTGAATTTCAATGATGCATTGGGGCAACAATTTTGTGAGAAACATCTTCACCCTTAAATAAAGATTTTCGTAATTCCTTACCTGTGTGCTAATTAGATATCACCTTGTTTTCACATTAAACAGACTTCCATGTGAGAAAGCAGCAAAGATGCAGTGGCGTTAATGTTTCCTGGTGTCAACCTGTATTATTTCAGTAGACATTGAAATGAGGATGCATCTTGCTGCCTTTCCAATGAAGCAAGTTTAATTTAGTAATAGGTGAAAAACCATCCTTACAAAGGTGTTAATCAGAGACTTGGCTTTGTGGACACTTTTCAGAGAACAAATTTGTTAGCATAAAAATAAATTCCAGAAAATGAAGAGCTGTTTAATCACTCAATTGGATTTTTCTGCCAGCATATTTTTTTTCTCTGCAACCCACTGCTAAATTGTGCTTCCTAGCTGTTTTTTATAAAATCACTGAATCAAATCTAACTCTGATTACATCAGAGAAGGCCAGGTACCCTACACAATAAGAGGGGGTTTGAAATTTTGACTTGTCTACTTAAATATCACCAAAATCTGATCACAAGGTCAATTACGTCCCTGGGTGGGATTGAACCACCAACCTTTTGGTTAATAGCCGAACACACTAACCGATTGCGCCACCGAGACACTTTGCAAACAGTACATACTGACAAAGGCTAATAAGCATACATCTAGAACGTTTCCTAGAAAAATATTAAAAAATCAATAATCTGGAGAGTTTTTGTAAGATGTTTCTTCCATCAACCAATGAATAAACACATTGGTACTTTCCCATGATGAGGGAGTGCTTCAGGATCTCTTGCACTTACATGTGCAGCAGAGTACTGCAATGGAAGCATGCTGGACCCATAACCCAGAGGTAGGCAGATTGAAACTATCCTTTGCTATATGCATTTTTTTTGGTTAATTTAAGTAATCAAAACTGGGATTGATATTTTTGCTCTTTTATTTTTACTTAAAGTACAATAACTTTTACCATTTTAATTTGTTTTAATAGTATATTGACAGTATAGTTTTCTTTCAAAAATCCACTTAATTTTCTTTACCCTATTATTAAAATGGTAATTGACAAAAAAAACTACATTGTCACCAGAAGAGCAATACAAAATGTACAAGTGATATATTAAAATCATCTTTCCAGCTTGAATTTCAATGATGCATTGGGGCAACAATTTTGTGAGAAACATCTTCACCCTTAAATAAAGATTTTCGTAATTTCTTACCTGTGTGCTAATTAGATATCACCTTGTTTTCACATTAAACAGACTTCCACATGAGAAAGCAGCAAGGATGCAGTGGCGTTAATGTTTCCTGGTGTCAACCTGTATTATTTCAGTAGACATTGAAATGAGGATGCATCTTGCTGCCTTTCCAATGAAGCAAGTTTAATTTAGTAATAGGTGAAAAACCATCCCTACAAAGGTGTTAATCAGAGACTTGGCTTTGTGGACACTTTTCAGAGAACAAATTTGTTAGCATAAAAATAAAGCCAGAAAATGAAGAGCTGTTTAATCACGCAATTTGATTTTTTTGCCAGCATATTTCTTTTTCTCTGCAACCCACTGCTAAATTGTGCTTCCTAGATGTTTTTATAAAATCACTGAATCAAATCTAACTCTGATTACATCAGAGAAGGCCAGGTACCCTACACCATAACAGGGGGTATGAAATTTGACTTGTCTACTTAAAGATCACCAAAATCTGATAACAAGGTCAATTAGGTCCCTGGGTGGGATTGAACCAACAACCTTTTGGTTAATAGCCGTACATACTAACTGATTGCGCCACAGAGACACTTTGCAAAAGTTCATACTGACAAAGGCTAATAAGCATTCATCTAAAACGTTTCCTAGAAAAACTTTAAAAAGTCAATAATCTGGAGAGTTTTTGTAAGATGTTTCTTCCATCAACCAACGAAGAAACACATTGGTACTTTCCCATGATGAGTGAGTGCTTCAGGATCTCTTGCACTTACATGTGCAGCAGAGTACTGCAATGGAAGCATGCTGGGCCCATAACCCAGAGGTAGGCAGATTGAAACTATCCTCTGCTATATGCATTTTTTTGTTTGTTAATTAAAGTAATCCAAAACTGGGATTGATATTTTGTCTCTTTTATTTTTACTTAAAGTACAATAACTTTTACCATTTTAATTTGTTTTAATAGTATATTGACAGTATTGTTTTCTTTCAAAAATCCACTTCATTTTCTTTACCCTATTATTAAAATGGTAATTGACAAAAACAAACTACATTGTCACCAGAAGAGCAATACAAAATGTACAAGTGATATATTAAAATCATCTTTCCAGCTATAATTTCAATGATGCATTGGGGCAACGATTTTGTGAGAAACATCTTCACCCTTAAATAAAGATTTTCTTAATTCCTTACCTGTGTGCTAATTAGATATCACCTTGTTTTCACATTAAACAGACTTCCACATGAGAAAGCAGCAAGGATGCAGTGGCGTTAATGTTTCCTGGTGTCAACCTGTATTATTTCAGTAGACATTGAAATGAGGATGCATCTTGCTGCCTTTCCAATGAAGCAAGTTTAATTTAGTAATAGGTGAAAAACCATCCTTACAAAGGTGTTAATCAGAGACTTGGCTTTGTGGACACTTTTCAGAGAACAAATTTGTTAGCATAAAAATAAAGCCAGAAAATAAAAAACTGTTTAATCACTCAATTGGATTTTTCTGCCAGCATATTTTTTTTCTCTGCAACCCACTGCTAAATTGTGCTTCCAAGCTGTTTTTATAAAATCACTGAATCAAATCTAACTCTGATTACATCAGAGAAGGCCAAGTACCCTACACCATAACAGGGGGTTTGAAATTTTGACTTGTCTACTTAAAGATCACCAAAATCTGATAACAAGGTCAATTTGGTCCCTGGGTGGGATTGAACCACCAACCTTTTGGTTAATAGCCGTACATACTAACTGATTGCGCCACAGAGACACTTTGCAAAAGTCCATACTGACAAAGGCTAATAAGCATTCATCTAAAACGTTTCCTAGCAAAACTTTAAAAAGTCAATAATCTGGAGAGTTTTTGTAAGATGTTTCTTCCATCAACCAACGAAGAAACACATTGGTACTTTCCCATGATGAGTGAGTGCTTCAGGATCTCTTGCACTTACATGTGCAGCAGAGTACTGCAATGGAAGCATGCTGGACCCATAACCCAGAGGTAGGCAGATTGAAACTATCCTCTGCTGTATGCTTTTTTTTTTTGTTAATTAAAGTAATCCAAAACTGGGATTGATATTTTGTCTCTTTTATTTTTACTTAAAGTACAATAACTTTTACCATTTTAATTTGTTTTAATAGTATATTGACAGTATTGTTTTCTTTCAAAAATCCACTTCATTTTCTTTACCCTATTATTAAAATGGTAATTGACAAAAAAAACTACATTGTCACCAGAAGAGCAATACAAAATGTACAAGTGATATATTAAAATCATCTTTCCAGCTTGAATTTCAATGATGCATTGGGGCAACAATTTTGTGAGAAACATCTTCACCCTTAAATAAAGATTTTCGTAATTTCTTACCTGTGTGCTAATTAGATATCACCTTGTTTTCACATTAAACAGACTTCCACATGAGAAAGCAGCAAGGATGCAGTGGCGTTAATGTTTCCTGGTGTCAACCTGTATTATTTCAGTAGACATTGAAATGAGGATGCATCTTGCTGCCTTTCCAATGAAGCAAGTTTAATTTAGTAATAGGTGAAAAACCATCCTTACAAAGGTGTTAATCAGAGACTTGGCTTTGTGGACACTTTTCAGAGAACAAATTTGTTAGCATAAAAATAAAGCCAGAAAATGAAGAGCTGTTTAATCACGCAATTTGATTTTTTTGCCAGCATATTTCTTTTTCTCTGCAACCCACTGCTAAATTGTGCTTCCTAGATGTTTTTATAAAATCACTGAATCAAATCTAACTCTGATTACATCAGAGAAGGCCAGGTACCCTACACCATAACAGGGGGTATGAAATTTGACTTGTCTACTTAAAGATCACCAAAATCTGATAACAAGGTCAATTAGGTCCCTGGGTGGGATTGAACCACCAACCTTTTGGTTAATAGCCGTACATACTAACTGATTGCGCCACAGAGACACTTTGCAAAAGTTCATACTGACAAAGGCTAATAAGCATTCATCTAAAACGTTTCCTAGAAAAACTTTAAAAAGTCAATAATCAGGAGAGTTTTTGTAAGATGTTTCTTCCATCAACCAACGAAGAAACACATTGGTACTTTCCCATGATGAGTGAGTGCTTCAGGATCTCTTGCACTTACATGTGCAGCAGAGTACTGCAATGGAAGCATGCTGGGCCCATAACCCAGAGGTAGGCAGATTGAAACTATCCTCTGCTATATGCATTTTTTTGTTTGTTAATTAAAGTAATCCAAAACTGGGATTGATATTTTGTCTCTTTTATTTTTACTTAAAGTACAATAACTTTTACCATTTTAATTTGTTTTAATAGTATATTGACAGTATTGTTTTCTTTCAAAAATCCACTTCATTTTCTTTACCCTATTATTAAAATGGTAATTGACAAAAACAAACTACATTGTCACCAGAAGAGCAATACAAAATGTACAAGTGATATATTAAAATCATCTTTCCAGCTATAATTTCAATGATGCATTGGGGCAACGATTTTGTGAGAAACATCTTCACCCTTAAATAAAGATTTTCTTAATTCCTTACCTGTGTGCTAATTAGATATCACCTTGTTTTCACATTAAACAGACTTCCACATGAGAAAGCAGCAAGGATGCAGTGGCGTTAATGTTTCCTGGTGTCAACCTGTATTATTTCAGTAGACATTGAAATGAGGATGCATCTTGCTGCCTTTCCAATGAAGCAAGTTTAATTTAGTAATAGGTGAAAAACCATCCTTACAAAGGTGTTAATCAGAGACTTGGCTTTGTGGACACTTTTCAGAGAACAAATTTGTTAGCATAAAAATAAAGCCAGAAAATAAAAAACTGTTTAATCACTCAATTGGATTTTTCTGCCAGCATATTTTTTTTCTCTGCAACCCACTGCTAAATTGTGCTTCCTAGCTGTTTTTATAAAATCACTGAATCAAATCTAACTCTGATTACATCAGAGAAGGCCAAGTACCCTACACCATAACAGGGGGTTTGAAATTTTGACTAGTCTACTTAAAGATCACCAAAATCTGATAACAAGGTCAATTAGGTCCCTTGGTGGGATTGAACCACCAACCTTTTGGTTAATAGCCGTACATACTAACTGATTGCGCCACAGAGACACTTTGCAAAAGTCCATACTGACAAAGGCTAATAAGCATTCATCTAAAACGTTTCCTAGCAAAACTTTAAAAAGTCAATAATCTGGAGAGTTTTTGTAAGATGTTTCTTCCATCAACCAACGAAGAAACACATTGGTACTTTCCCATGATGAGTGAGTGCTTCAGGATCTCTTGCACTTACATGTGCAGCAGAGTACTGCAATGGAAGCATGCTGGACCCATAACCCAGAGGTAGGCAGATTGAAACTATCCTCTGCTGTATGCTTTTTTTTTTGTTAATTAAAGTAATCCAAAACTGGGATTGATATTTTGGCTCTTTTATTTTTACTTAAAGTACAATAACTTTTACCATTTTAATTTGTTTTAATAGTATATTGACAGTATTGTTTTCTTTCAAAAATCCACTTAATTTTATTTACCCTATTATTAAAATGGTAATTGACAAAAACAAACTACATTGTCACCAGAAGAGCAATACAAAATGTACAAGTGATATATTAAAATCATCTTTCCAGCTTGAATTTCAATGATGCATTGGGGCAACGATTTTGTGAGAAACATCTTCACCCTTAAATAAAGATTTTCTTAATTCCTTACCTGTGTGCTAATTAGATAATTAGATATCACCTTGTTTTCACATTAAACAGACTTCCACATGAGAAAGCAGCAAGGATGCAGTGGCGTTAATGTTTCCTGGTGTCAACCTGAATTATTTCAGTAGACATTGAAATGAGGATGCATCTTGCTGACAGCCAACATCCCGAAGGCGAGTATTGGAGGGAGGGTTAGGACCGGGGGAGGGGGTGTTAGGGAAGGCACTAGGGGGGGGGGTTAGTCCTAGCTGCCACCCCCTGAGGGTTAGCCCTATCCGCCACCCCCCCAGAGGGTTAGGATTAGGTATCATATGACTGCTGGAATCCCGAGCGCCGGATGCCATACCCAACCCCCTTTACTTTTTCAGGCATTTCTATCTCTCCTCTCTCTATGGTGTTCCGATTGCCCACTTTCCCTTGTGCTTTTCTCTCTCTCTCTCTCTCCTTTGTTTAGAGCATCAGTTTCTGTAGTCCACTTTATCCTTATTTTTTCCAGTGTTTCACTATCTCTCTGATGTAATGAGGATGTATGGTCTAGAGGGATCAGTAATGCATTGTACTGTATAGAGGCGTCAGGGATGTAGCGTAGGGTATAGAGGCGTCAGGGATGTAGCGTAGGTTATAGAGGCATCAGGAATGTAGCGTAGGGAATAGAGGCATCAGGGATGTAGCGTAGGGTATAGAGGCGTCAGGGATGTAGCATAGGGAAATAGAGGCGTCAGGGATGTAGCGTAGGGAATAGAGGCGTCAGGGATTTAGCTTAGGAAATATAGGCATCAGGGATGTACTAGCAGGTATATAGAGGTCAGTGTACTGTATAGAGGGTAGAGATGAGCGGGTTCGGTTCCTCGGAATCCGAACCCGCCCGAACTTCAGGTTTTTTTACACGGGGCCGAGCGACTCGGATCTTCCCGCCTTGCTCGGTTAACCCGAGCGCGCCCGAACGTCATCATCCCGCTGTCGGATTCTCGCGAGGCTCGTATTCTATCGCGAGACTCGGATTCTATATAAGGAGCCGCGCGTCGCCGCCATTTTCACACGTGCATTGAGATTGATAGGGAGAGGACGTGGCTGGCGTCCTCTCCGTTTAGACTAGAGTACTAGAGAGAGACACAAATTTTGGGGAGCATATTATTAGGAGGAGTACTACTTGCTGCTGATAGTGTGACCAGTGACCACCAGTTTAATTAATCCGTTCTCTGCCTGAAAAAAAACGATACACAGTGTGACACAGTCACATACCATATCTGTGCTCAGCCCAGTGTGCTGCATTATATGTAATACTGTATATCATTATCTGACTGTGCTGAGTGCTCACTGCTCACACAGCTTAATTGTGGGGGAGACTGGGGAGCAGTTATAGCAGGAGTACATATTTTAAGTACAGTGCACACTTTTGCTGCCAGAGTGCCACTGCCAGTGTGACTGACCAGTGACCACTGACCACCAGTATTGTGATTGTCTGCTGACCACCAGTATATTGTGATTGTCTGCCTGAAAAAGTTAAACACTCGTCGTGTGGTGTTTTTATAAACGCATTCTGCAGACAGTGTCCAGCAGGTCCGTCATTACATAATATATACCTGTCCGGCTGCAGTACTAGTGTGATATATATATATATTTTAATTTTATCTCACTATCATCCAGTCTATATTAGCAGCAGACACAGTACGGTAGTCCACGGCTGTAGCTACCTCTGTGTCGGCAGTCGCTCGTCCATCCATAATTGTATACCACCTACCCGTGGTTTTTTTTTTCTATCTTCTTGATACTAGTAGCTTACTTTAGGAGTCTGCAGTGCTGAGTCTGACAGACAGTGTCCAGCAGGTCCGTCATTACATAATATATACCTGTCCGGCTGCAGTACTAGTGTGATATATAATATATATATATTTTAATTTTATCTCATTATCATCCAGTCTATATTAGCAGCAGACACAGTACGGTAGTCCACGGCTGTAGCTACCTCTGTGTCGGCAGTCGCTCGTCCATCCATAATTGTATACCACCTACCCGTGTTTTTTCTTTTCTTCTATCTTCTTGATACTAGTAGCTTACTTTAGGAGTCTGCAGTGCTGACAGACAGTGTCCAGCAGGTCCGTCATTACATAATATATACCTGTCCGGCGCCAGTACTAGTGTGATATATATATATATATATATATTTTAATTTTATCTCATTATCATCCAGTCTATATTAGCAGCAGACACAGTACGGTAGTCCACGGCTGTAGTAGCTACCTCTGTGTCGGCAGTCGCTCGTCCATCCATAATTGTATACCACCTACCCGTGTTTTTTTTTTTTTCTATCTTCTTGATACTAGTAGCTTACTTTAGGAGTCTGCAGTGCTGACAGACAGTGTCCAGCAGGTCCGTCATTACATAATATATACCTGTCCGGCTGCAGTACTAGTGTGATATATATATATATTTTAATTTTATCTCATTATCATCCAGTCTATATTAGCAGCAGACACAGTACGGTAGTCCACGGCTGTAGCTACCTCTGTGTCGGCAGTCGCTCGTCCATCCATAATTGTATACCACCTACCCGTGTTTTTTTTTTTTCTATCTTCTTGATACTAGTAGCTTACTTTAGGAGTCTGCAGTGCTGACAGACAGTGTCCAGCAGGTCCGTCATTACATAATATATACCTGTCCGGCTGCAGTACTAGTGTGATATATATATATATATATATTTTAATTTTATCTCATTATCATCCAGTCTATATTAGCAGCAGACACAGTACGGTAGTCCACGGCTGTAGTTACCTCTGTGTCGGCAGTCGCTCGTCCATCCATAATTGTATACCACCTACCCGTGGTTTTTTTTTTTCTATCTTCTTGATACTAGTAGCTTACTTTAGGAGTCTGCAGTGCTGACAGACAGTGTCCAGAAGGTCCGTCATTACATAATATATACCTGTCCGGCTGCAGTACTAGTGTGATATATATATATATATTTTAATTTTATCTCATTATCATCCAGTCTATATTAGCAGCAGACACAGTACGGTAGTCCACGGCTGTAGCTACCTCTGTGTCGGCAGTCGCTCGTCATCCATAAGTATACTAGTATCCATCCATCTCCATTGTTTACCTGAGGTGCCTTTTAGTTGTGCCTATTAAAATATGGAGAACAAAAATGTTGAGGTTCCAAAAATAGGGAAAGATCAAGATCGACTTCCACCTCGTGCTGAAGCTGCTGCCACTAGTCATGGCCGAGACGATGAAATGCCAGCAACGTTGTCTGCCAAGGCCGATGCCCAATGTCATAGTACAGAGCATGTAAAATCCAAAACACCAAATATCAGTAAAAAAAGGACTCAAAAATCTAAAATAAAATTGTCGGAGGAGAAGCGTAAACTTGCCAATATGCCATTTACCACACGGAGTGGCAAGGAACGGCTGAGGCCCTGGCCTATGTTCATGGCTAGTGGTTCAGCTTCACATGAGGATGGAAGCACTCAGCCTCTCGCTAGAAAAATGAAAAGACTCAAGCTGGCAAAAGCACAGCAAAGAACTGTGCGTTCTTTGAAATCCCAAATCCACAAGGAGAGTCCAATTGTGTCGGTTGCGATGCCTGACCTTCCCAACACTGGACGTGAAGAGCATGCGCCTTCCACCATTTGCACGCCCCCTGCAAGTGCTGGAAGGAGCACCCGCAGTCCAGTTCCTGATAGTCAGATTTGTTTGTTTTTGGATTTTTGGATCAGGTTTGTTTTTGGATTTCAAGTCCTGCCTTCTGGTTTGGCCACGGCACCTCGGATATTCACCAAGGTCATGGCCGTGATGACGACCCTTCACCATCAGAGAATCAGGATCCTGCCAAATCTGGACGACTTGCTGATCCTGGTGAACTCCCAAGAGGTTCTCCACAGTTATCTGGAACTGGCGGTCCAATTCCTAAAAGTCCACGGGTGGCTCATCAACTGAAAAAAGTCCTCGCTGGTCCCTGCTCGGAACATTGTGCACCTAGGGGCACTGCTGGACACACACAGCCAACAATTGTTTCTGTCTCCAGAGAAAGTCCTGAAAATTCAGGACAGTATCGTCCTCTCTCGCCCAAGAGTGTTGATACACACAGCGATGCAAGTACTAGACCTCATGGTGTCGGCTTTCGATATGGTAGAGTACGCTCAATTTCATTACCGCCCTCTGCAGAGGTTAATCCTCTCCAAGTGGGACGGCCTGCCTCATCGGATGATGTCTCAAATGATCTCCTTGACTCCGGAGGTTCGTCTGACACTGAGCTGGTGGCTACAGGACCAACAGTTGAGCAGGGGCCATCCCTTCTGGATCTCCAACTGTGTCCTCCTGACAATGGATGCCAGTCTTTTGGGCTGGGCCATGGTGTTGGAGCAACACTTTCTCCAGGGTCGGTGGACCAGGGAGGAATCTCTCCTCCTGATATACATTCTGGAATTGCAGGCAGTGTTCAATTAATTGACACTGGCCCTGCCTCTAGTACAAAACAGGCCTGTTCAAGTACAATCTGACAACGCCACCATGGTAGTGTACACAAATCATCAAGGCGGCACTCGAAACTGCATGGCAAAGCTGGAAGTATCAAAAATCCTCCGTTGGGTAGAAAGTCATCTGACAGCAATATCGGCAGTGTTCATTCCCGGAGTCCTCAACTAGGAAGCGGATTTCCTCAGTCGTCAGGACGTTCACGCTGGAGAGTGGAGAGGCCGCAGCAGAAATGTCTGCACTGGTGTCAGTAGGTGACTGAGGCAGGGATGACTTGGAGATAGTGGGTGACTGAAGCATGTATGAGTGGGAGATAGTGGGTGACTGAGGCCGGGGTGACTGGGAGATAGTGGGTGACAGGGAGATAGTGGGTTACTGAGGGAGGGGTGATAGGAAGGGGTTGGGTAAGTATGGGAAGAAAGTGGGTGACAGGTATAATAAATGACTAAGGCAGGGGTGATAGGGAGATAGTGGATGACTGTGGCAGGGGTGACAGGGACAGTAAGAGACTGAGGCATGGGTGACAGGGATAGTGGCTGACTGAGGCAGGGGTGACTGGGAGATAGTGGGTGACTGAGGCAGGGTTGACAGGGATAGTGGGTGACTGAAGCAGGGGTGATAGGGTGACAGTGGGTGACTAAAGCAGGGGTGACTGGTATAGTGGGTGACTGAGGCAGGGATCGCAGATATAGTGGTTGACTGAGGCAGCGGTGACTGGGAGATAGTGGGTAACTGAGGCAGGGGTGACAGGGAAAGTGTGTGACTCAGGCAGGGGTGATAGGGAGATAGTGGGCTGCATATCTCTGCCTCACTGCAGCAGCACATTCCTGCTTCAATGACAGCAGCACATCCCTACCTCACTTATAGCAGCACATCCCTGCCTCGCTGACAGCAGCACATCCCTGCCTCGCTGACAGCAGCACATCCCTGCCTCGCTGACAGCAGCACATCCCTGCTTCACTGACAGCAGCACATCCCTGCTTCGCTGACAGCAGCACATCCCTGCTTCGCTGACAGCAGCACATCCCTGCCTCGCTGACAGCAGCACATCCCTGTCTCGCTGACAGCAGCACAGCACTGCTTCGCTGACAGCAGCACATCACTGCTTCACTACCAGCAGCACATCCCTGCCTCACTGGCAGCAGCACATCCCTGCCTTACTGACAGCTGTATATAGGGCCTAATTCAGACCTGATCCCTGCTGTGCATATTCACACAACAGGAGATCAGGTCTGAAGTGCGTGTGTGCTGGTGCCGCAGTGCACCGGCACATGCCAGAGATGCGATCAGCATCTCTGCCCAGTGAGCGCCTCTGCCTGATTAATCTGGAGAGTTTTTGTAAGATGTTTCTTCCATCAACCAACGAAGAAACACATTGGTACTTTCCCATGATGAGTGAGTGCTTCAGGATCTCTTGAACTTACATGTGCAGCAGAGTACTGCAATGGAAGCATGCTGGGCCCATAACCCAGAGGTAGGCAGATTGAAACTATCCTCTGCTATATGCATTTTTTTTTTGTTAATTAAAGTAATCAAAAACTGGGATTGATATTTTGTCTCTTTTATTTTTACTTAAAGTACAATAACTTTTACCATTTTAATTTGTTTTAATAGTATATTGACAGTATTGTTTTCTTTCAAAAATCCACTTCATTTTCTTTACCCTATTATTAAAATGGTAATTGACAAAAACAAACTACATTGTCACCAGAAGAGCAATACAAAATGTACAAGTGATATATTAAAATCATCTTTCCAGCTTGAATTTCAATGATGCATTGGGTCAACAATTTTGTGAGAAACATCTTCACCCTTAAATAAAGATTTTCTTAATTCCTTACCTGTGTGCTAATTAGATATCACCTTGTTTTCACATTAAACAGACTTCCACATGAGAAAGCAGCAAGGATGCAGTGGCGTTAATGTTTCCTGGTGTCAACCTGTATTATTTCAGTAGACATTGAAATGAGGATACATCTTGCTGCCTTTCCAATGAAGCAAGTTTAATTTAGTAATAGGTGAAAAACCATCCCTACAAAGGTGTTAATCAGAGACTTGGCTTTGTGGACACTTTTCAGAGAACAAATTTGTTAGCATAAAAATAAAGCCAGAAAATAAAGAGCTGTTTAATCACTCAATTGGATTTTTCTGCCAGCATATTTTTTTTCTCTGCAACCCACTGCTAAATTGTGCTTCCTAGCTGTTTTTATAAAATCACTGAATCAAATCTAACTCTGATTACATCAGAGAAGGCCAGGTACCCTACACCAAAACAGGGGGTTTGAAATTTTGACTTGTCTACTTAAAGATCACCAAAATCTGATAACAAGGTCAATTAGGTCCCTGGGTGGGATTGAACCACCAACCTTTTGGTTAATAGCTGTACATACTAACTGATTGCGCCACAGAGACACTTTGCAAAAGTCCATACTGACAAAGGCTAATAAGCATTCATCTAAAACGTTTCCTAGAAAAACTTTAAAAAGTCAATAATCTGGAGAGTTTTTGTAAGATGTTTCTTCCATCAACCAACGAAGAAACACATTGGTACTTTCCCATGATGAGTGAGTGCTTCAGGATCTCTTGAACTTACATGTGCAGCAGAGTACTGCAATGGAAGCATGCTGGGCCCATAACCCAGAGGTAGGCAGATTGAAACTATCCTCTGCTATATGCATTTTTTTTTTTGTTAATTAAAGTAATCCAAAACTGGGATTGATATTTTGTCTCTTTTATTTTTACTTAAAGTACAATAACTTTTACCATTTTAATTTGTTTTAATAGTATATTGACAGTATTGTTTTCTTTCAAAAATCCACTTCATTTTCTTTACCCTATTATTAAAATGGTAATTGACAAAAACAAACTACATTGTCACCAGAAGAGCAATACAAAATGTACAAGTGATATATTAAAATCATCTTTCCAGCTTGAATTTCAATGTTGCATTGGGTCAACAATTTTGTGAGAAACATCTTCACCCTTAAATAAAGATTTTCTTAATTCCTTACCTGTGTGCTAATTAGATATCACCTTGTTTTCACATTAAACAGACTTCCACATGAGAAAGCAGCAAGGATGCAGTGGCGTTAATGTTTCCTGGTGTCAACTTGTATTATTTCAGTAGACATTGAAATGAGGATGCATCTTGCTGCCTTTCCAATGAAGCAAGTTTAATTTAGTAATAGGTGAAAAACCATCCTTACAAAGGTGTTAATCAGAGACTTGGCTTTGTGGACACTTTTCAGAGAACAAATTTGTTAGCATAAAAATAAAGCCAGAAAATGAAGAGCTGTTTAATCACTCGATTGGATTTTTCTGCCAGCATATTTTTTTTCTCTGCAACCCACTGCTAAATTGTGCTTCCTAGCTGTTTTTTATAAAATCACTGAATCAAATCTAACTCTGATTACATCAGAGAAGGCCATGTACCCTACACCATAAGATGAGGTTTGAAATTTTGACTTGTCTACTTAAATATCACCAAAATCTGATCACAAGGTTAATTATGTCCCTGGGTGGGATTGAACCACCAACCTTTTGGTTAATAGCCAAACACACTAACCGATTGCACCACAGAGACACTTTGCAAAAGTCCATACTGACAAAGGCTAATAAAGGCTAATAAGCATTCATCTAAAACGTTTCCTAGAAAAACTTTAAAAAGTCAATAATCTGGAGAGTTTTTGTAAGATGTTTCTTCCATCAACCAACGAAGAAACACATTGGTACTTTCCCATGATGAGTGAGTGCTTCAGGATCTCTTGCACTTACATGTGCAGCAGAGTACTGCAATGGAAGCATGCTGGGCCCATAACCCAGAGGTAGGCAGATTGAAACTATCCTCTGCTATATGCATTTTTTTGTTTGTTAATTAAAGTAATCCAAAACTGGGATTGATATTTTGGCTCTTTTATTTTTACTTAAAGTACAATAACTTTTACCATTTTAATTTGTTTTAATAGTATATTGACAGTATAGTTTTCTATCAAAAATCCACTTAATTTTCTTTACCCTGTTATTAAAATGGTAATTGACAAAAAAACTACATTGTCACCAGAAGAGCAATACAAAATGTACAAGTGATATATTAAAATCATCTTTCCAGCTTGAATTTCAATGATGCATTGGGGCAACAATTTTGTGAGAAACATCTTCACCCTTAAATAAAGATTTTCGTAATTCCTTACCTGTGTGCTAATTAGATACCACCTTGTTTTCACATTAAACAGACTTCCACATGAGAAAGCAGCAAGGATGCAGTGGCGTTAATGTTTCCTGGTGTCAACCTGTATTATTTCAGTAGACATTGAAATGAGGATACATCTTGCTGCCTTTCCAATGAAGCAAGTTTAATTTAGTAATAGGTGAAAAACCATCCCTACAAAGGTGTTAATCAGAGACTTGGCTTTGTGGACACTTTTCAGAGAACAAATTTGTTAGCATAAAAATAAAGCCAGAAAATAAAGAGCTCTTTAATCACTCAATTGGATTTTTCTGCCAGCATATTTTTTTTCTCTGCAACCCACTGCTAAATTGTGCTTCCTAGCTGTTTTTATAAAATCACTGAATCAAATCTAACTCTGATTACATCAGAGAAGGCCAGGTACCCTACACCATAACAGGGGGTTTGAAATTTTGACTTGTCTACTTAAAGATCACCAAAATCTGATAACAAGGTCAATTAGGTCCCTGGGTGGGATTGAACCACCAACCTTTTGGTTAATAGCCGTACATACTAACTGATTGCGCCACAGAGACACTTTGCAAAAGTCCATACTGACAAAGGCTAATAAGCATTCATCTAAAACGTTTCCTAGAAAAACTTTAAAAAGTCAATAATCTGGAGAGTTTTTGTAAGATGTTTCTTCCATCAACCAATGAATAAACACATTGGTACTTTCCCATGATGAGTGAGTGCTTCAGGATCTCTTGCACTTACATGTGCAGCAGAGTACTGCAATGGAAGCATGCTGGACCCATAACCCAGAGGTAGGCAGATTGAAACTATCCTTTGCTATATGCATTTTTTTTGTTAATTTAAGTAATCAAAACTGGGATTGATATTTTTGCTCTTTTATTTTTACTTAAAGTACAATAACTTTTACCATTTTAATTTGTTTTAATAGTATATTGACAGTATAGTTTTCTTTCAAAAATCCACTTAATTTTCTTTACCCGATTATTAAAATGGTAATTGACAAAAAAAACTACATTGTCACCAGAAGAGCAATACAAAATGTACAAGTGATATATTAAAATCATCTTTCCAGCTTGAATTTCAATGATGCATTGGGGCAACGATTTTGTGAGAAACATCTTCACCCTTAAATAAAGATTTTCTTAATTCCTTACCTGTGTGCTAATTAGATATCACCTTGTTTTCATATTAAACAGACTTTTACATGAGAAAGCAGCAAGGATGCAGTGGCGTTAATGTTTCCTGGTGTCAACCTGTATTATTTCAGTAGACATTGAAATGAGGATGCATCTTGCTGCCTTTCCAATGAAGCAAGTTTAATTTAGTAATAGGTGAAAAACCATCCTTACAAAGGTGTTAATCAGAGACTTGGCTTTGTGGACACTTTTCAGAGAACAAATTTGTTAGCATAAAAATAAAGCCAGAAAATAAAGAGCTGTTTAATCACTCAATTGGATTTTTCTGCCAGCATATTTTTTTTCTCTGCAACCCACTGCTAAATTGTGCTTCCTAGCTGTTTTTATAAAATCACTGAATCAAATCTAACTCTGATTACATCAGAGAAGGCCAAGTACCCTACACCATAACAGGGGGTTTGAAATTTTGACTTGTCTACTTAAAGATCACCAAAATCTGATAACAAGGTCAATTAGGTCCCTGGGTGGGATTAAACCACCAACCTTTTGGTTAAAAGCCGTACATACTAACTGATTGCGCCACAGAGACACTTTGCAAATTTCCATACTGACAAAGGCTAATAAGCATTCATCTAAAACGTTTCCTAGAAAAACTTTAAAATGTCAATAATCTGGAGAGTTTTTGTAAGATGTTTCTTCCATCAACCAACGAAGAAACACATTGGTACTTTCCCATGATGAGTGAGTGCTTCAGGATCTCTTGCACTTACATGTGCAGCAGAGTACTGCAATGGAAGCATGCTGGGCCCATAACCCAGAGGTAGGCAGATTGAAACTATCCTCTGCTATATGCATTTTTTTTTGTTAATTAAAGTAATCCAAAACTGGGATTGATATTTTGTCTCTTTTATTTTTACTTAAAGTACAATAACTTTTACCATTTTAATTTGTTTTAATAGTATATTGACAGTATTGTTTTCTTTCAAAAATCCACTTCATTTTCTTTACCCTATTATTAAAATGGTAATTGACAAAAACAAACTACATTGTCACCAGAAGAGCAATACAAAATGTACAAGTGATATATTAAAATCATCTTTCCAGCTTGAATTTCAATGATGCATTGGGTCAACAATTTTGTGAGAAACATCTTCACCCTTAAATAAAGATTTTCTTAATTCCTTACCTGTGTGCTAATTAGATATCACCTTGTTTTCACATTAAACAGACTTCCACATGAGAAAGCAGCAAGGATGCAGTGGCGTTAATGTTTCCTGGTGTCAACTTGTATTATTTCAGTAGACATTGAAATGAGGATGCATCTTGCTGCCTTTCCAATGAAGCAAGTTTAATTTAGTAATAGGTGAAAAACCATCCTTACAAAGGTGTTAATCAGAGACTTGGCTTTGTGGACACTTTTCAGAGAACAAATTTGTTAGCATAAAAATAAAGCCAGAAAATGAAGAGCTGTTTAATCACTCGATTGGATTTTTCTGCCAGCATATTTTTTTTCTCTGCAACCCACTGCTAAATTGTGCTTCCTAGCTGTTTTTTATAAAATCACTGAATCAAATCTAACTCTGATTACATCAGAGAAGGCCATATACCCTACACCATAAGAGGAGGTTTGAAATTTTGACTTGTCTACTTAAATATCACCAAAATCTGATCACAAGGTTAATTACGTCCCTGGGTGGGATTGAACCACCAACCTTTTGGTTAACAGCCAAACACACTAACCGATTGCGCCACAGAGACACTTTGCAAAAAGTACATACTGACAAAGGCTAATAAGCATACATCTAGAACGTTTCCTAGAAAAACATTAAAAAATCAATAATCTGGAGAGTTTTTGTAAGATGTTTCTTCCATCAACCAACGAATAAACACATTGGTACTTTCCCATGATGAGTGAGTGCTTCAGGATCTCTTGCACTTACATGGGCAGCAGAGTACTGCAATGGAAGCATGCTGGACCCATAACCCAGAGGTAGGCAGATTGAAACTATCCTTTGCTATATGCATTTTTTTTGTTAATTTAAGTAATCAAAACTGGGATTGAAATTTTTGCTCTTTTATTTTTACTTAAAGTACAATAACTTTTACCATTTTAATTTGTTTTAATAGTATATTGACAGTATAGTTTTCTTTCAAAAATCCACTTAATTTTCTTTACCCTGTTATTAAAATGGTAATTGACAAAAAAACTACATTGTCACCAGAAGAGCAATACAAAATGTACAAGTGATATATTAAAATCATCTTTCCAGCTTGAATTTCAATGATGCATTGGGGCAACAATTTTGTGAGAAACATCTTCACCCTTAAATAAAGATTTTCGTAATTCCTTACCTGTGTGCTAATTAGATATCACCTTGTTTTCACATTAAACAGACCTCCATGTGAGAAAGCAGCAAAGATGCAGTGGCGTTAATGTTTCCTGGTGTCAACCTGTATTATTTCAGTAGACATTGAAATGAGGATGCATCTTGCTGCCTTTCCAATGAAGCAAGTTTAATTTAGTAATAGGTGAAAAACCATCCTTACAAAGGTGTTAATCAGAGACTTGGCTTTGTGGACACTTTTCAGAGAACAAATTTGTTAGCATAAAAATAAATTCCAGAAAATGAAGAGCTGTTTAATCACTCAATTGGATTTTTCTGCCAGCATATTTTTTTTCTCTGCAACCCACTGCTAAATTGTGCTTCCTAGCTGTTTTTTATAAAATCACTGAATCAAATCTAACTCTGATTACATCAGAGAAGGCCAGGTACCCTACACAATAAGAGGGGGTTTGAAATTTTGACTTGTCTACTTAAATATCACCAAAATCTGATCACAAGGTCAATTACGTCCCTGGGTGGGATTGAACCACCGACCTTTTGGTTAATAGCCGAACACACTAACCGATTGCGCCACCAAGACACTTTGCAAACAGTACATACTAACAAAGGCTAATAAGCATACATCTAGAACGTTTCCTAGAAAAATATTAAAAAATCAATAATCTGGAGAGTTTTTGTAAGATGTTTCTTCCATCAACCAATGAATAAACACATTGGTACTTTCCCATGATGAGGGAGTGCTTCAGGATCTCTTGCACTTACATGTGCAGCAGAGTACTGCAATGGAAGCATGCTGGACCCATAACCCAGAGGTAGGCAGATTGAAACTATCCTTTGCTATATGCATTTTTTTTTGTTAATTTAAGTAATCAAAACTGGGATTGATATTTTTGCTCTTTTATTTTTACTTAAAGTACAATAACTTTTACCATTTTAATTTGTTTTAATAGTATATTGACAGTATAGTTTTCTTTCAAAAATCCACTTAATTTTCTTTACCCTATTATTAAAATGGTAATTGACAAAAAAAACTACATTGTCACCAGAAGAGCAATACAAAATGTACAAGTGATATATTAAAATCATCTTTCCAGCTTGAATTTCAATGATGCATTGGGGCAACAATTTTGTGAGAAACATATTCACCCTTAAATAAAGATTTTCGTAATTTCTTACCTGTGTGCTAATTAGATATCACCTTGTTTTCACATTAAACAGACTTCCACATGAGAAAGCAGCAAGGATGCAGTGGCGTTAATGTTTCCTGGTGTCAACCTGTATTATTTCAGTAGACATTGAAATGAGGATGCATCTTGCTGCCTTTCCAATGAAGCAAGTTTAATTTAGTAATAGGTGAAAAACCATCCCTACAAAGGTGTTAATCAGAGACTTGGCTTTGTGGACACTTTTCAGAGAACAAATTTGTTAGCATAAAAATAAAGCCAGAAAATGAAGAGCTGTTTAATCACGCAATTTGATTTTTTTGCCAGCATATTTCTTTTTCTCTGCAACCCACTGCTAAATTGTGCTTCCTAGATGTTTTTATAAAATCACTGAATCAAATCTAACTCTGATTACATCAGAGAAGGCCAGGTACCCTACACCATAACAGGGGGTATGAAATTTGACTTGTCTACTTAAAGATCACCAAAATCTGATAACAAGGTCAATTAGGTCCCTGGGTGGGATTGAACCACCAACCTTTTGGTTAATAGCCGTACATACTAACTGATTGCGCCACAGAGACACTTTGCAAAAGTTCATACTGACAAAGGCTAATAAGCATTCATCTAAAACGTTTCCTAGAAAAACTTTAAAAAGTCAATAATCTGGAGAGTTTTTGTAAGATGTTTCTTCCATCAACCAACGAAGAAACACATTGGTACTTTCCCATGATGAGTGAGTGCTTCAGGATCTCTTGCACTTACATGTGCAGCAGAGTACTGCAATGGAAGCATGCTGGGCCCATAACCCAGAGGTAGGCAGATTGAAACTATCCTCTGCTATATGCATTTTTTTTTGTTAATTAAAGTAATCCAAAACTGGGATTGATATTTTGGCTCTTTTATTTTTACTTAAAGTACAATAACTTTTACCATTTTAATTTGTTTTAATAGTATATTGACAGTATTGTTTTCTTTCAAAAATCCACTTCATTTTCTTTACCCTATTATTAAAATGGTAATTGACAAAAACAAACTACATTGTCACCAGAAGAGCAATACAAAATGTACAAGTGATATATTAAAATCATCTTTCCAGCTTGAATTTCAATGATGCATTGGGGCAACGATTTTGTGAGAAACATCTTCACCCTTAAATAAAGATTTTCTTAATTCCTTACCTGTGTGCTAATTAGATATCACCTTGTTTTCATATTAAACAGACTTTTACATGAGAAAGCAGCAAGGATGCAGTGGCGTTAATGTTTCCTGGTGTCAACCTGTATTATTTCAGTAGACATTGAAATGAGGATGCATCTTGCTGCCTTTCCAATGAAGCAAGTTTAATTTAGTAATAGGTGAAAAACCATCCCTACAAAGGTGTTAATCAGAGACTTGGCTTTGTGGACACTTTTCAGAGAACAAATTTGTTAGCATAAAAATAAAGCCAGAAAATAAAGAGCTGTTTAATCACTCAATTGGATTTTTCTGCCAGCATATTTTTTTTCTCTGCAACCCACTGCTAAATTGTGCTTCCTAGCTGTTTTTATAAAATCACTGAATCAAATCTAACTCTGATTACATCAGAGAAGGCCAAGTACCCTACACCATAACAGGGGGTTTGAAATTTTGACTTGTCTACTTAAAGATCACCAAAATCTGATAACAAGGTCAATTAGGTCCCTAGGTGGGATTAAACCACCAACCTTTTGGTTAAAAGCCGTACATACTAACTGATTGCGCCACAGAGACACTTTGCAAATTTCCATACTGACAAAGGCTAATAAGCATTCATCTAAAACGTTTCCTAGCAAAACTTTAAAAAGTCAATAATCTGGAGAGTTTTTGTAAGATGTTTCTTCCATCAACCAACGAAGAAACACATTGGTACTTTCCCATGATGAGTGAGTGCTTCAGGATCTCTTGCACTTACATGTGCAGCAGAGTACTGCAATGGAAGCATGCTGGACCCATAACCCAGAGGTAGGCAGATTGAAACTATCCTCTGCTGTATGCTTTTTTTTTTGTTAATTAAAGTAATCCAAAACTGGGATTGATATTTTGGCTCTTTTATTTTTACTTAAAGTACAATAACTTTTACCATTTTAATTTGTTTTAATAGTATATTGACAGTATTGTTTTCTTTCAAAAATCCACTTCATTTTCTTTACCCTATTATTAAAATGGTAATTGACAAAAACAAACTACATTGTCACCAGAAGAGCAATACAAAATGTACAAGTGATATATTAAAATCATCTTTCCAGCTTGAATTTCAATGATGCATTGGGGCAACGATTTTGTGAGAAACATCTTCACCCTTAAATAAAGATTTTCTTAATTCATTACCTGTGTGCTAATTAGATATCACCTTGTTTTCGCATTAAACAGACTTCCACATGAGAAAGCAGCAAGGATGCAGTGGCGTTAATGTTTCCTGGTGTCAACCTGTATTATTTCAGTAGACATTGAAATGAGGATGCATCTTGCTGCCTTTCCAATGAAGCAAGTTTAATTTAGTAATAGGTGAAAAACCATCCCTACAAAGGTGTTAATCAGAGACTTGGCTTTGTGGACACTTTTCAGAGAACAAATTTGTTAGCATAAAAATAAAGCCAGAAAATGAAGAGCTGTTTAATCACGCAATTTGATTTTTTTGCCAGCATATTTCTTTTTCTCTGCAACCCACTGCTAAATTGTGCTTCCTAGATGTTTTTATAAAATCACTGAATCAAATCTAACTCTGATTACATCAGAGAAGGCCAGGTACCCCACACCATAACAGGGGGTATGAAATTTGACTTGTCTACTTAAAGATAACCAAAATCTGATAACAAGGTCAATTAGGTCCCTGGGTGGAATTGAACCACCAACCTTTTGGTTAATAGCCGTACACACTAACTGATTGCGCCACAGAGACACTTTGCAAAAGTCCATACTGACAAAGGCTAATAAGCATTCATCTAAAACGTTTCCTAGAAAAACTTTAAAAAGTCAATAATCTGGAGAGTTTTTGTAAGATGTTTCTTCCATCAACCAACGAAGAAACACATTGGTACTTTCCCATGATGAGTGAGTGCTTCAGGATCTCTTGAACTTACATGTGCAGCAGAGTACTGCAATGGAAGCATGCTGGGCCCATAACCCAGAGGTAGGCAGATTGAAACTATCCTCTGCTATATGCATTTTTTTTTTGTTAATTAAAGTAATCCAAAACTGGGATTGATATTTTGTCTCTTTTATTTTTACTTAAAGTACAATAACTTTTACCATTTTAATTTGTTTTAATAGTATATTGACAGTATTGTTTTCTTTCAAAAATCCACTTAATTTTCTTTACCCTATTATTAAAATGGTAATTGACAAAAACAAACTACATTGTCACCAGAAGAGCAATACAAAATGTACAAGTGATATATTAAAATCATCTTTCCAGCTTGAATTTCAATGATGCATTGGGTCAACAATTTTGTGAGAAACATCTTCACCCTTAAATAAAGATTTTCTTAATTCCTTACCTGTGTGCTAATTAGATATCACCTTGTTTTCACATTAAACAGACTTCCACATGAGAAAGCAGCAAGGATGCAGTGGCGTTAATGTTTCCTGGTGTCAACTTGTATTATTTCAGTAGACATTGAAATGAGGATGCATCTTGCTGCCTTTCCAATGAAGCAAGTTTAATTTAGTAATAGGTGAAAAACCATCCTTACAAAGGTGTTAATCAGAGACTTGGCTTTGTGGACACTTTTCAGAGAACAAATTTGTTAGCATAAAAATAAAGCCAGAAAATGAAGAGCTGTTTAATCACTCGATTGGATTTTTCTGCCAGCATATTTTTTTTCTCTGCAACCCACTGCTAAATTGTGCTTCCTAGCTGTTTTTTATAAAATCACTGAATCAAATCTAACTCTGATTACATCAGAGAAGGCCATGTACCCTACACCATAAGAGGAGGTTTGAAATTTTGACTTGTCTACTTAAATATCACCAAAATCTGATCACAAGGTTAATTACGTCCCTGGGTGGGATTGAACCACCAACCTTTTGGTTAATAGCCGAACACACTAACCGATTGCGCCACAGAGACACTTTGCAAACAGTACATACTGACAAAGGCTAATAAGCATACATCTAGAACGTTTCCTAGAAAAACATTAAAAAATCAATAATCTGGAGAGTTTTTGTAAGATGTTTCTTCCATCAACCAATGAATAAACACATTGGTACTTTCCCATGATGAGTGAGTGCTTCAGGATCTCTTGCACTTACATGTGCAGCAGAGTACTGCAATGGAAGCATGCTGGACCCATAACCCAGAGGTAGGCAGATTGAAACTATCCTTTGTTATATGCATTTTTTTTTGTTAATTTAAGTAATCAAAACTGGGATTGATATTTTTGCTCTTTTATTTTTACTTAAAGTACAATAACTTTTACCATTTTAATTTGTTTTAATAGTATATTGACAGTATAGTTTTCTTTCAAAAATCCGCTTAATTTTCTTTACCCTATTATTAAAATGGTAATTGACAAAAAAAACTACATTGTCACCAGAAGAGCAATACAAAATGTACAAGTGATATATTAAAATCATCTTTCCAGCTTGAATTTCAAAGATGCATTGGGGCAACAATTTTGTGAGAAACATCTTCACCCTTAAATAAAGATTTTCGGAATTTCTTACCTGTGTGCTAATTAGATATCACCTTGTTTTCACATTAAACAGACTTCCACATGAGAAAGCAGCAAGGATGCAGTGGCGTTAATGTTTCCTGGTGTCAACTTGTATTATTTCAGTAGACATTGAAATGAGGATGCATCTTGCTGCCTTTCCAATGAAGCAAGTTTAATTTAGTAATAGGTGAAAAACCATCCCTACAAAGGTGTTAATCAGAGACTTGGCTTTGTGGACACTTTTCAGAGAACAAATTTGTTAGCATAAAAATAAAGCCAGAAAATGAAGAGCTGTTTAATCACGCAATTTGATTTTTTTGCCAGCATATTTCTTTTTCTCTGCAACCCACTGCTAAATTGTGCTTCCTAGATGTTTTTATAAAATCACTGAATCAAATCTAACTCTGATTACATCAGAGAAGGCCAGGTACCCTACACCATAACAGGGGGTATGAAATTTGACTTGTCTACTTAAATATCACCAAAATCTGATAACAAGGTCAATTGGTGGGATTGAACCACCAACCTTTTGGTTAATAGCCGTACATACTAACTGATTGCGCCACAGAGACACTTTGCAAAAGTTCATACTGACAAAGGCTAATAAGCATTCATCTAAAACGTTTCCTAGAAAAACTTTAAAATGTCAATTATCTGGAGAGTTTTTGTAAGATGTTTCTTCCATCAACCAACGAAGAAACACATTGGTACTTTCCCATGATGAGTGAGTGCTTCAGGATCTCTTGCACTTACATGTGCAGCAGAGTACTGCAATGGAAGCATGCTGGGCCCATAACCCAGAGGTAGGCAGATTGAAACTATCCTCTGCTATATGCATTTTTTTTTGTTAATTAAAGTAATCCAAAACTCGGATTGATATTTTGTCTCTTTTATTTTTACTTAAAGTACAATAACTTTTACCATTTTAATTTGTTTTAATAGTATATTGACAGTATTGTTTTCTTTCAAAAATCCACTTCATTTTCTTTACCCTATTATTAAAATGGTAATTGACAAAAACAAACTACATTGTCACCAGAAGAGCAATACAAAATGTACAAGTGATATATTAAAATCATCTTTCCAGCTTGAATTTCAATGATGCATTGGGTCAACAATTTTGTGAGAAACATCTTCACCCTTAAATAAAGATTTTCTTAATTCCTTACCTGTGTGCTAATTAGATATCACCTTGTTTTCACATTAAACAGACTTCCACATGAGAAAGTAGCAAGGATGCAGTGGAGTTAATGTTTCCTGGTGTCAACTTGTATTATTTCAGTAGACATTGAAATGAGGATGCATCTTGCTGCCTTTCCAATGAAGCAAGTTTAATTTAGTAATAGGTGAAAAACCATCCTTACAAAGGTGTTAATCAGAGACTTGGCTTTGTGGACACTTTTCAGAGAACAAATTTGTTAGCATAAAAATAAAGCCAGAAAATGAAGAGCTGTTTAATCACTCGATTGGATTTTTCTGCCAGCAAATTTTTTTTCTCTGCAACCCACTGCTAAATTGTGCTTCCTAGCTGTTTTTTATAAAATCACTGAATCAAATCTAACTCTGATTACATCAGAGAAGGCCATGTACCCTACACCATAAGAGGAGGTTTGAAATTTTGACTTGTCTACTTAAATATCACCAAAATCTGATCACAAGGTTAATTACATCCCTGGGTGGGATTGAACCACCAACCTTTTGGTTAACAGCCAAACACACTAACCGATTGCGCCACAGAGACACTTTGCAAAAAGTACATACTGACAAAGGCTAATAAGCATACATCTAGAACGTTTCCTAGAAAAACATTAAAAAATCAATAATCTGGAGAGTTTTTGTAAGATGTTTCTTCCATCAACCAACGAATAAACACATTGGTACTTTCCCATGATGAGTGAGTGCTTCAGGATCTCTTGCACTTACATGGGCAGCAGAGTACTGCAATGGAAGCATGCTGGACCCATAACCCAGAGGTAGGCAGATTGAAACTATCCTTTGCTATATGCATTTTTTTTGTTAATTTAAGTAATCAAAACTGGGATTGATATTTTTGCTCTTTTATTTTTACTTAAAGTACAATAACTTTTACCATTTTAATTTGTTTTAATAGTATATTGACAGTATAGTTTTCTTTCAAAAATCCACTTAATTTTCTTTACCCTGTTATTAAAATGGTAATTGACAAAAAAACTACATTGTCACCAGAAGAGCAATACAAAATGTACAAGTGATATATTAAAATCATCTTTCCAGCTTGAATTTCAATGATGCATTGGGGCAACAATTTTGTGAGAAACATCTTCACCCTTAAATAAAGATTTTCGTAATTCCTTACCTGTGTGCTAATTAGATATCACCTTGTTTTCACATTAAACAGACTTCCATGTGAGAAAGCAGCAAAGATGCAGTGGCGTTAATGTTTCCTGGTGTCAACCTGTATTATTTCAGTAGACATTGAAATGAGGATGCATCTTGCTGCCTTTCCAATGAAGCAAGTTTAATTTAGTAATAGGTGAAAAACCATCCTTACAAAGGTGTTAATCAGAGACTTGGCTTTGTGGACACTTTTCAGAGAACAAATTTGTTAGCATAAAAATAAATTCCAGAAAATGAAGAGCTGTTTAATCACTCAATTGGATTTTTCTGCCAGCATATTTTTTTTCTCTGCAACCCACTGCTAAATTGTGCTTCCTAGCTGTTTTTTATAAAATCACTGAATCAAATCTAACTCTGATTACATCAGAGAAGGCCAGGTACCCTACACAATAAGAGGGGGTTTGAAATTTTGACTTGTCTACTTAAATATCACCAAAATCTGATCACAAGGTCAATTACGTCCCTGGGTGGGATTGAACCACCAACCTTTTGGTTAATAGCCGAACACACTAACCGATTGCGCCACCGAGACACTTTGCAAACAGTACATACTGACAAAGGCTAATAAGCATACATCTAGAACGTTTCCTAGAAAAATATTAAAAAATCAATAATCTGGAGAGTTTTTGTAAGATGTTTCTTCCATCAACCAATGAATAAACACATTGGTACTTTCCCATGATGAGGGAGTGCTTCAGGATCTCTTGCACTTACATGTGCAGCAGAGTACTGCAATGGAAGCATGCTGGACCCATAACCCAGAGGTAGGCAGATTGAAACTATCCTTTGCTATATGCATTTTTTTGGTTAATTTAAGTAATCAAAACTGGGATTGATATTTTTGCTCTTTTATTTTTACTTAAAGTACAATAACTTTTACCATTTTAATTTGTTTTAATAGTATATTGACAGTATAGTTTTCTTTCAAAAATCCACTTAATTTTCTTTACCCTATTATTAAAATGGTAATTGACAAAAAAAACTACATTGTCACCAGAAGAGCAATACAAAATGTACAAGTGATATATTAAAATCATCTTTCCAGCTTGAATTTCAATGATGCATTGGGGCAACAATTTTGTGAGAAACATCTTCACCCTTAAATAAAGATTTTCGTAATTTCTTACCTGTGTGCTAATTAGATATCACCTTGTTTTCACATTAAACAGACTTCCACATGAGAAAGCAGCAAGGATGCAGTGGCGTTAATGTTTCCTGGTGTCAACCTGTATTATTTCAGTAGACATTGAAATGAGGATGCATCTTGCTGCCTTTCCAATGAAGCAAGTTTAATTTAGTAATAGGTGAAAAACCATCCCTACAAAGGTGTTAATCAGAGACTTGGCTTTGTGGACACTTTTCAGAGAACAAATTTGTTAGCATAAAAATAAAGCCAGAAAATGAAGAGCTGTTTAATCACGCAATTTGATTTTTTTGCCAGCATATTTCTTTTTCTCTGCAACCCACTGCTAAATTGTGCTTCCTAGATGTTTTTATAAAATCACTGAATCAAATCTAACTCTGATTACATCAGAGAAGGCCAGGTACCCTACACCATAACAGGGGGTATGAAATTTGACTTGTCTACTTAAAGATCACCAAAATCTGATAACAAGGTCAATTAGGTCCCTGGGTGGGATTGAACCAACAACCTTTTGGTTAATAGCCGTACATACTAACTGATTGCGCCACAGAGACACTTTGCAAAAGTTCATACTGACAAAGGCTAATAAGCATTCATCTAAAACGTTTCCTAGAAAAACTTTAAAAAGTCAATAATCTGGAGAGTTTTTGTAAGATGTTTCTTCCATCAACCAACGAAGAAACACATTGGTACTTTCCCATGATGAGTGAGTGCTTCAGGATCTCTTGCACTTACATGTGCAGCAGAGTACTGCAATGGAAGCATGCTGGGCCCATAACCCAGAGGTAGGCAGATTGAAACTATCCTCTGCTATATGCATTTTTTTGTTTGTTAATTAAAGTAATCCAAAACTGGGATTGATATTTTGTCTCTTTTATTTTTACTTAAAGTACAATAACTTTTACCATTTTAATTTGTTTTAATAGTATATTGACAGTATTGTTTTCTTTCAAAAATCCACTTCATTTTCTTTACCCTATTATTAAAATGGTAATTGACAAAAACAAACTACATTGTCACCAGAAGAGCAATACAAAATGTACAAGTGATATATTAAAATCATCTTTCCAGCTATAATTTCAATGATGCATTGGGGCAACGATTTTGTGAGAAACATCTTCACCCTTAAATAACGATTTTCTTAATTCCTTACCTGTGTGCTAATTAGATATCACCTTGTTTTCACATTAAACAGACTTCCACATGAGAAAGCAGCAAGGATGCAGTGGCGTTAATGTTTCCTGGTGTCAACCTGTATTATTTCAGTAGACATTGAAATGAGGATGCATCTTGCTGCCTTTCCAATGAAGCAAGTTTAATTTAGTAATAGGTGAAAAACCATCCTTACAAAGGTGTTAATCAGAGACTTGGCTTTGTGGACACTTTTCAGAGAACAAATTTGTTAGCATAAAAATAAAGCCAGAAAATAAAAAACTGTTTAATCACTCAATTGGATTTTTCTGCCAGCATATTTTTTTTCTCTGCAACCCACTGCTAAATTGTGCTTCCAAGCTGTTTTTATAAAATCACTGAATCAAATCTAACTCTGATTACATCAGAGAAGGCCAAGTACCCTACACCATAACAGGGGGTTTGAAATTTTGACTTGTCTACTTAAAGATCACCAAAATCTGATAACAAGGTCAATTAGGTCCCTGGGTGGGATTGAACCACCAACCTTTTGGTTAATAGCCGTACATACTAACTGATTGCGCCACAGAGACACTTTGCAAAAGTCCATACTGACAAAGGCTAATAAGCATTCATCTAAAACGTTTCCTAGCAAAACTTTAAAAAGTCAATAATCTGGAGAGTTTTTGTAAGATGTTTCTTCCATCAACCAACGAAGAAACACATTGGTACTTTCCCATGATGAGTGAGTGCTTCAGGATCTCTTGCACTTACATGTGCAGCAGAGTACTGCAATGGAAGCATGCTGGACCCATAACCCAGAGGTAGGCAGATTGAAACTATCCTCTGCTGTATGCTTTTTTTTTTTTGTTAATTAAAGTAATCCAAAACTGGGATTGATATTTTGGCTCTTTTATTTTTACTTAAAGTACAATAACTTTTACCATTTTAATTTGTTTTAATAGTATATTGACAGTATTGTTTTCTTTCAAAAATCCACTTCATTTTCTTTACCCTATTATTAAAATGGTAATTGACAAAAACAAACTACATTGTCACCAGAAGAGCAATACAAAATGTACAAGTGATATATTAAAATCATCTTTCCAGCTTGAATTTCAATGATGCATTGGGTCAGCAATTTTGTGAGAAACATCTTCACCCTTAAATAAAGATTTTCTTAATTCCTTACCTGTGTGCTAATTAGATATCACCTTGTTTTCACATTAAACAGACTTCCACATGAGAAAGCAGCAAGGATGCAGTGGCGTTAATGTTTCCTGGTGTCAACTTGTATTATTTCAGTAGACATTGAAATGAGGATGCATCTTGCTGCCTTTCCAATGAAGCAAGTTTAATTTAGTAATAGGTGAAAAACCATCCTTACAAAGGTGTTAATCAGAGACTTGGCTTTGTGGACACTTTTCAGAGAACAAATTTGTTAGCATAAAAATAAAGCCAGAAAATGAAGAGCTGTTTAATCACTCGATTGGATTTTTCTGCCAGCATATTTTTTTTCTCTGCAACCCACTGCTAAATTGTGCTTCCTAGCTGTTTTTTATAAAATCACTGAATCAAATCTAACTCTGATTACATCAGAGAAGGCCATGTACCCTACACCATAAGAGGAGGTTTGAAATTTTGACTTGTCTACTTAAATATCACCAAAATCTGATCACAAGGTTAATTACATCCCTGGGTGGGATTGAACCACCAACCTTTTGGTTAACAGCCAAACACACTAACCGATTGCGCCACAGAGACACTTTGCAAAAAGTACATACTGACAAAGGCTAATAAGCATACATCTAGAACGTTTCCTAGAAAAACATTAAAAAATCAATAATCTGGAGAGTTTTTGTAAGATGTTTCTTCCATCAACCAACGAATAAACACATTGGTACTTTCCCATGATGAGTGAGTGCTTCAGGATCTCTTGCACTTACATGGGCAGCAGAGTACTGCAATGGAAGCATGCTGGACCCATAACCCAGAGGTAGGCAGATTGAAACTATCCTTTGCTATATGCATTTTTTTTGTTAATTTAAGTAATCAAAACTGGGATTGATATTTTTGCTCTTTTATTTTTACTTAAAGTACAATAACTTTTACCATTTTAATTTGTTTTAATAGTATATTGACAGTATAGTTTTCTTTCAAAAATCCACTTAATTTTCTTTACCCTGTTATTAAAATGGTAATTGACAAAAAAACTACATTGTCACCAGAAGAGCAATACAAAATGTACAAGTGATATATTAAAATCATCTTTCCAGCTTGAATTTCAATGATGCATTGGGGCAACAATTTTGTGAGAAACATCTTCACCCTTAAATAAAGATTTTCGTAATTCCTTACCTGTGTGCTAATTAGATATCACCTTGTTTTCACATTAAACAGACTTCCATGTGAGAAAGCAGCAAAGATGCAGTGGCGTTAATGTTTCCTGGTGTCAACCTGTATTATTTCAGTAGACATTGAAATGAGGATGCATCTTGCTGCCTTTCCAATGAAGCAAGTTTAATTTAGTAATAGGTGAAAAACCATCCTTACAAAGGTGTTAATCAGAGACTTGGCTTTGTGGACACTTTTCAGAGAACAAATTTGTTAGCATAAAAATAAATTCCAGAAAATGAAGAGCTGTTTAATCACTCAATTGGATTTTTCTGCCAGCATATTTTTTTTCTCTGCAACCCACTGCTAAATTGTGCTTCCTAGCTGTTTTTTATAAAATCACTGAATCAAATCTAACTCTGATTACATCAGAGAAGGCCAGGTACCCTACACAATAAGAGGGGGTTTGAAATTTTGACTTGTCTACTTAAATATCACCAAAATCTGATCACAAGGTCAATTACGTCCCTGGGTGGTATTGAACCACCAACCTTTTGGTTAATAGCCGAACACACTAACCGATTGCGCCACCGAGACACTTTGCAAACAGTACATACTGACAAAGGCTAATAAGCATACATCTAGAACGTTTCCTAGAAAAATATTAAAAAATCAATAATCTGGAGAGTTTTTGTAAGATGTTTCTTCCATCAACCAATGAATAAACACATTGGTACTTTCCCATGATGAGGGAGTGCTTCAGGATCTCTTGCACTTACATGTGCAGCAGAGTACTGCAATGGAAGCATGCTGGACCCATAACCCAGAGGTAGGCAGATTGAAACTATCCTTTGCTATATGCATTTTTTTTGGTTAATTTAAGTAATCAAAACTGGGATTGATATTTTTGCTCTTTTATTTTTACTTAAAGTACAATAACTTTTACCATTTTAATTTGTTTTAATAGTATATTGA
Organism: Pseudophryne corroboree; assembly: GCF_028390025.1. Lineage (NCBI taxonomy): Eukaryota > Metazoa > Chordata > Amphibia > Anura > Myobatrachidae > Pseudophryne > Pseudophryne corroboree. Next base: position 84,379 of record NW_026967701.1, on the reverse strand, counting down.
CAGTATAGTTTTCTTTCAAAAATCCACTTAATTTTCTTTACCCTATTATTAAAATGGTAATTGACAAAAAAAACTACATTGTCACCAGAAGAGCAATACAAAATGTACAAGTGATATATTAAAATCATCTTTCCAGCTTGAATTTCAATGATGCATTGGGGCAACAATTTTGTGAGAAACATCTTCACCCTTAAATAAAGATTTTCGTAATTTCTTACCTGTGTGCTAATTAGATATCACCTTGTTTTCACATTAAACAGACTTCCACATGAGAAAGCAGCAAGGATGCAGTGGCGTTAATGTTTCCTGGTGTCAACCTGTATTATTTCAGTAGACATTGAAATGAGGATGCATCTTGCTGCCTTTCCAATGAAGCAAGTTTAATTTAGTAATAGGTGAAAAACCATCCTTACAAAGGTGTTAATCAGAGACTTGGCTTTGTGGACACTTTTCAGAGAACAAATTTGTTAGCATAAAAATAAAGCCAGAAAATGAAGAGCTGTTTAATCACGCAATTTGATTTTTTTGCCAGCATATTTCTTTTTCTCTGCAACCCACTGCTAAATTGTGCTTCCTAGATGTTTTTATAAAATCACTGAATCAAATCTAACTCTGATTACATCAGAGAAGGCCAGGTACCCTACACCATAACAGGGGGTATGAAATTTGACTTGTCTACTTAAAGATCACCAAAATCTGATAACAAGGTCAATTAGGTCCCTGGGTGGGATTGAACCACCAACCTTTTGGTTAATAGCCGTACATACTAACTGATTGCGCCACAGAGACACTTTGCAAAAGTTCATACTGACAAAGGCTAATAAGCATTCATCTAAAACGTTTCCTAGAAAAACTTTAAAAAGTCAATAATCAGGAGAGTTTTTGTAAGATGTTTCTTCCATCAACCAACGAAGAAACACATTGGTACTTTCCCATGATGAGTGAGTGCTTCAGGATCTCTTGCACTTACATGTGCAGCAGAGTACTGCAATGGAAGCATGCTGGGCTCATAACCCAGAGGTAGGCAGATTGAAACTATCCTCTGCTATATGCATTTTTTTGTTTGTTAATTAAAGTAATCCAAAACTGGGATTGATATTTTGTCTCTTTTATTTTTACTTAAAGTACAATAACTTTTACCATTTTAATTTGTTTTAATAGTATATTGACAGTATTGTTTTCTTTCAAAAATCCACTTCATTTTCTTTACCCTATTATTAAAATGGTAATTGACAAAAACAAACTACATTGTCACCAGAAGAGCAATACAAAATGTACAAGTGATATATTAAAATCATCTTTCCAGCTATAATTTCAATGATGCATTGGGGCAACGATTTTGTGAGAAACATCTTCACCCTTAAATAAAGATTTTCTTAATTCCTTACCTGTGTGCTAATTAGATATCACCTTGTTTTCACATTAAACAGACTTCCACATGAGAAAGCAGCAAGGATGCAGTGGCGTTAATGTTTCCTGGTGTCAACCTGTATTATTTCAGTAGACATTGAAATGAGGATGCATCTTGCTGCCTTTCCAATGAAGCAAGTTTAATTTAGTAATAGGTGAAAAACCATCCTTACAAAGGTGTTAATCAGAGACTTGGCTTTGTGGACACTTTTCAGAGAACAAATTTGTTAGCATAAAAATAAAGCCAGAAAATAAAAAACTGTTTAATCACTCAATTGGATTTTTCTGCCAGCATATTTTTTTTCTCTGCAACCCACTGCTAAATTGTGCTTCCTAGCTGTTTTTATAAAATCACTGAATCAAATCTAACTCTGATTACATCAGAGAAGGCCAAGTACCCTACACCATAACAGGGGGTTTGAAATTTTGACTTGTCTACTTAAAGATCACCAAAATCTGATAACAAGGTCAATTAGGTCCCTGGGTGGGATTGAACCACCAACCTTTTGGTTAATAGCCGTACATACTAACTGATTGCGCCACAGAGACACTTTGCAAAAGTCCATACTGACAAAGGCTAATAAGCATTCATCTAAAACGTTTCCTAGCAAAACTTTAAAAAGTCAATAATCTGGAGAGTTTTTGTAAGATGTTTCTTCCATCAACCAACGAAGAAACACATTGGTACTTTCCCATGATGAGTGAGTGCTTCAGGATCTCTTGCACTTACATGTGCAGCAGAGTACTGCAATGGAAGCATGCTGGACCCATAACCCAGAGGTAGGCAGATTGAAACTATCCTCTGCTGTATGCTTTTTTTTTTGTTAATTAAAGTAATCCAAAACTGGGATTGATATTTTGGCTCTTTTATTTTTACTTAAAGTACAATAACTTTTACCATTTTAATTTGTTTTAATAGTATATTGACAGTATTGTTTTCTTTCAAAAATCCACTTAATTTTATTTACCCTATTATTAAAATGGTAATTGACAAAAACAAACTACATTGTCACCAGAAGAGCAATACAAAATGTACAAGTGATATATTAAAATCATCTTTCCAGCTTGAATTTCAATGATGCATTGGGGCAACGATTTTGTGAGAAACATCTTCACCCTTAAATAAAGATTTTCTTAATTCCTTACCTGTGTGCTAATTAGATAATTAGATATCACCTTGTTTTCACATTAAACAGACTTCCACATGAGAAAGCAGCAAGGATGCAGTGGCGTTAATGTTTCCTGGTGTCAACCTGAATTATTTCAGTAGACATTGAAATGAGGATGCATCTTGCTGACAGCCAACATCCCGAAGGCGAGTATTGGAGGGAGGGTTAGGACCGGGGGAGGGGGTGTTAGGGAAGGCACTAGGGGGGGGGGGTTAGTCCTAGCTGCCACCCCCTGAGGGTTAGCCCTATCCGCCACCCCCCCAGAGGGTTAGGATTAGGTATCATATGACTGCTGGAATCCCGAGCGCCGGATGCCATACCCAACCCCCTTTACTTTTTCAGGCATTTCTATCTCTCCTCTCTCTATGGTGTTCCGATTGCCCACTTTCCCTTGTGCTTTTCTCTCTCTCTCTCTCTCCTTTGTTTAGAGCATCAGTTTCTGTAGTCCACTTTATCCTTATTTTTTCCAGTGTTTCACTATCTCTCTGATGTAATGAGGATGTATGGTCTAGAGGGATCAGTAATGCATTGTACTGTATAGAGGCGTCAGGGATGTAGCGTAGGGTATAGAGGCGTCAGGGATGTAGCGTAGGTTATAGAGGCATCAGGAATGTAGCGTAGGGAATAGAGGCATCAGGGATGTAGCGTAGGGTATAGAGGCGTCAGGGATGTAGCATAGGGAATAGAGGCGTCAGGGATGTAGCGTAGGGAATAGAGGCGTCAGGGATTTAGCTTAGGAAATATAGGCATCAGGGATGTACTAGCAGGTATATAGAGGTCAGTGTACTGTATAGAGGGTAGAGATGAGCGGGTTCGGTTCCTCGGAATCCGAACCCGCCCGAACTTCAGGTTTTTTTACACGGGGCCGAGCGACTCGGATCTTCCCGCCTTGCTCGGTTAACCCGAGCGCGCCCGAACGTCATCATCCCGCTGTCGGATTCTCGCGAGGCTCGTATTCTATCGCGAGACTCGGATTCTATATAAGGAGCCGCGCGTCGCCGCCATTTTCACACGTGCATTGAGATTGATAGGGAGAGGACGTGGCTGGCGTCCTCTCCGTTTAGACTAGAGTACTAGAGAGAGACACAAATTTTGGGGAGCATATTATTAGGAGGAGTACTACTTGCTGCTGATAGTGTGACCAGTGACCACCAGTTTAATTAATCCGTTCTCTGCCTGAAAAAAAACGATACACAGTGTGACACAGTCACATACCATATCTGTGCTCAGCCCAGTGTGCTGCATTATATGTAATACTGTATATCATTATCTGACTGTGCTGAGTGCTCACTGCTCACACAGCTTAATTGTGGGGGAGACTGGGGAGCAGTTATAGCAGGAGTACATATTTTAAGTACAGTGCACACTTTTGCTGCCAGAGTGCCACTGCCAGTGTGACTGACCAGTGACCACTGACCACCAGTATTGTGATTGTCTGCTGACCACCAGTATATTGTGATTGTCTGCCTGAAAAAGTTAAACACTCGTCGTGTGGTGTTTTTATAAACGCATTCTGCAGACAGTGTCCAGCAGGTCCGTCATTACATAATATATACCTGTCCGGCTGCAGTACTAGTGTGATATATATATATATTTTAATTTTATCTCACTATCATCCAGTCTATATTAGCAGCAGACACAGTACGGTAGTCCACGGCTGTAGCTACCTCTGTGTCGGCAGTCGCTCGTCCATCCATAATTGTATACCACCTACCCGTGGTTTTTTTTTTCTATCTTCTTGATACTAGTAGCTTACTTTAGGAGTCTGCAGTGCTGAGTCTGACAGACAGTGTCCAGCAGGTCCGTCATTACATAATATATACCTGTCCGGCTGCAGTACTAGTGTGATATATAATATATATATATTTTAATTTTATCTCATTATCATCCAGTCTATATTAGCAGCAGACACAGTACGGTAGTCCACGGCTGTAGCTACCTCTGTGTCGGCAGTCGCTCGTCCATCCATAATTGTATACCACCTACCCGTGTTTTTTCTTTTCTTCTATCTTCTTGATACTAGTAGCTTACTTTAGGAGTCTGCAGTGCTGACAGACAGTGTCCAGCAGGTCCGTCATTACATAATATATACCTGTCCGGCGCCAGTACTAGTGTGATATATATATATATATATATATTTTAATTTTATCTCATTATCATCCAGTCTATATTAGCAGCAGACACAGTACGGTAGTCCACGGCTGTAGTAGCTACCTCTGTGTCGGCAGTCGCTCGTCCATCCATAATTGTATACCACCTACCCGTGTTTTTTTTTTTTTCTATCTTCTTGATACTAGTAGCTTACTTTAGGAGTCTGCAGTGCTGACAGACAGTGTCCAGCAGGTCCGTCATTACATAATATATACCTGTCCGGCTGCAGTACTAGTGTGATATATATATATATTTTAATTTTATCTCATTATCATCCAGTCTATATTAGCAGCAGACACAGTACGGTAGTCCACGGCTGTAGCTACCTCTGTGTCGGCAGTCGCTCGTCCATCCATAATTGTATACCACCTACCCGTGTTTTTTTTTCTTCTATCTTCTTGATACTAGTAGCTTACTTTAGGAGTCTGCAGTGCTGACAGACAGTGTCCAGCAGGTCCGTCATTACATAATATATACCTGTCCGGCTGCAGTACTAGTGTGATATATATATATATATATTTTAATTTTATCTCATTATCATCCAGTCTATATTAGCAGCAGACACAGTACGGTAGTCCACGGCTGTAGTTACCTCTGTGTCGGCAGTCGCTCGTCCATCCATAATTGTATACCACCTACCCGTGGTTTTTTTTTTTCTATCTTCTTGATACTAGTAGCTTACTTTAGGAGTCTGCAGTGCTGACAGACAGTGTCCAGAAGGTCCGTCATTACATAATATATACCTGTCCGGCTGCAGTACTAGTGTGATATATATATATATATTTTAATTTTATCTCATTATCATCCAGTCTATATTAGCAGCAGACACAGTACGGTAGTCCACGGCTGTAGCTACCTCTGTGTCGGCAGTCGCTCGTCATCCATAAGTATACTAGTATCCATCCATCTCCATTGTTTACCTGAGGTGCCTTTTAGTTGTGCCTATTAAAATATGGAGAACAAAAATGTTGAGGTTCCAAAAATAGGGAAAGATCAAGATCGACTTCCACCTCGTGCTGAAGCTGCTGCCACTAGTCATGGCCGAGACGATGAAATGCCAGCAACGTTGTCTGCCAAGGCCGATGCCCAATGTCATAGTACAGAGCATGTAAAATCCAAAACACCAAATATCAGTAAAAAAAGGACTCAAAAATCTAAAATAAAATTGTCGGAGGAGAAGCGTAAACTTGCCAATATGCCATTTACCACACGGAGTGGCAAGGAACGGCTGAGGCCCTGGCCTATGTTCATGGCTAGTGGTTCAGCTTCACATGAGGATGGAAGCACTCAGCCTCTCGCTAGAAAAATGAAAAGACTCAAGCTGGCAAAAGCACAGCAAAGAACTGTGCGTTCTTTGAAATCCCAAATCCACAAGGAGAGTCCAATTGTGTCGGTTGCGATGCCTGACCTTCCCAACACTGGACGTGAAGAGCATGCGCCTTCCACCATTTGCACACCCCCTGCAAGTGCTGGAAGGAGCACCCGCAGTCCAGTTCCTGATAGTCAGATTGAAGATGTCAGTGTTGAAGTACACCAGGATGAGGAGGATATGGGTGTTGCTGGCGCTGGGGAGGAAATTGACCAGGAGGATTCTGATGGTGAGGTGGTTTGTTTAAGTCAGGCACCCGGGGAGACACCTGTTGTCCGTGGGAGGAATATGGCCATTGACATGCCTGGTGAAAATACCCAAAAAATCAGCTCTTCGGTGTGGAAGTATTTCAACAGAAATGCGGACAACAGGTGTCAAGCCGTGTGTTGCCTTTGTCAAGCTGTAATAAGTAGGGGTAAGGACGTTAACCACCTCGGAACATCCTCCCTTATACGTCACCTGCAGCGCATTCATAATAAGTCAGTGACAAGTTCAAAAACTTTGGGCGACAGCGGAAGCAGTCCACTGACCAGTAAATCCCTTCCTCTTGTAACCAAGCTCACGCAAACCACCCCACCAACTCCCTCAGTGTCAATTTCCTCCTTCCCCAGGAATGCCAATAGTCCTGCAGGCCATGTCACTGGCAATTCTGACGAGTCCTCTCCTGCCTGGGATTCCTCCGATGCATCCTTGCGTGTAACGCCTACTGCTGCTGGCGCTGCTGTTGTTGCTGCTGGGAGTCGATGGTCATCCCAGAGGGGAAGTCGTAAGCCCACTTTTACTACTTCCACCAAGCAATTGACTGTCCAACAGTCCTTTGCGAGGAAGATGAAATATCACAGCAGTCATCCTGTTGCAAAGCGGATAACTGAGGCCTTGACAACTATGTTGGTGTTAGACGTGCGTCCGGTATCCGCCGTTAGTTCACAGGGAACTAGACAATTTCTTGAGGTAGTGTGCCCCCGTTACCAAATACCATCTAGGTTCCACTTCTCTAGGCAGGCGATACCGAGAATGTACACGGACGTCAGAAAAAGACTCACCAGTGTCCTAAAAAATGCAGTTGTACCCAATGTCCATTTAACCACGGACATGTGGACAAGTGGAGCAGGGCAGGGTCAGGACTATATGACTGTGACAGCCCACTGGGTAGATGTATGGACTCCCGCCGCAAGAACAGCAGCGTCGGCACCAGTAGCAGCATCTCGCAAACGCCAACTCTTTCCTAGGCAGGCTACGCTTTGTATCACCGGTTTCCAGAATACGCACACAGCTGAAAACCTCTTACGGCAACTGAGGAAGATCATCGCGGAATGGCTTACCCCAATTGGACTCTCCTGTGGATTTGTGGCATCGGACAACGCCAGCAATATTGTGTGTGCATTAAATATGGGCAAATTCCAGCACGTCCAATGTTTTGCACATACCTTGAATTAGAGATGAGCGGGTTCGGTTCCTCGGAATCCGAACCCGCCCGAACTTCAGCTTTTTTTACACGGATCCGAGCGACTCGGATCTTCCCGCCTTGCTCGGTTAACCCGAGCGCGCCCGAACGTCATCATGACGCTGTCGGATTCTCGCGAGGCTCGGATTCTATCGCGAGACTCGGATTCTATATAAGGAGCCGCGCGTCGCCGCCATTTTCACACGTGCATTGAGATTGATAGGGAGAGGACGTGGCTGGCGTCCTCTCCATTTAGATTAGGGTTGAGAGAGAGAGAGAGAGATTGACCTGAGGCTGTGATACTGTAGAAGAGAGTGCAGAGTTTAGTGACTGACGACCACAGTGACCACCAGACAGTGCAGTTGTTTGTTTTATTTAATATATCCGTTCTCTGCCTGAAAAAAACGATACACACAGTGACTCAGTCACATACCATATCTGTGTGCACTGCTCAGCCCAGTGTGCTGCATCAATGTATATATATATCTGACTGTGCTCAGCTCACACAGCTTATAATTGTGGGGGAGACTGGGGAGCACTGCAGTGCCAGTTATAGGTTATAGCAGGAGCCAGGAGTACATAATATTATATTAAAATTAAACAGTGCACACTTTTGCTGCAGGAGTGCCACTGCCAGTGTGACTAGTGACCAGTGACCTGACCACCAGTATATATAATATTAGTAGTATACTATCTCTTTATCAACCAGTCTATATTAGCAGCAGACACAGTACAGTGCGGTAGTTCACGGCTGTGGCTACCTCTGTGTCGGCACTCGGCAGCCCGTCCATAATTGTATATACCACCTAACCGTGGTTTTTTTTTCTTTCTTTATAGTCATACTAGTTACGAGTATACTATCTCTTTATCAACCAGTCTATATTAGCAGCAGACACAGTACAGTGCGGTAGTTCACGGCTGTGGCTACCACTGTGTCGGCACTCGGCAGCCCGTCCATAATTGTATATACAACCTAACCGTGGTTTTTTTTTCTTTCTTTATACATACATACTAGTTACGAGTATACTATCTCTTTATCAACCAGTCTATATTAGCAGCAGACACAGTACAGTGCGGTAGTTCACGGCTGTGGCTACCTCTGTGTCGGCACTCGGCAGCCCGTCCATAATTGTATATACCACCTAACCGTGGTTTTTTTTTCTTTCTTTATACATACATACTAGTTACGAGTATACTATCTCTTTATCAACCAGTCTATATATTAGCAGCAGACACAGTACAGTGCGGTAGTTCACGGCTGTGGCTACCTCTGTGTCGGCACTCGGCAGCCCGTCCATAATTGTATATACCACCTAACCGTGGTTTTTTTTTCTTTCTTTATACATACATACTAGTTACGAGTATACTATCTCTTTATCAACCAGTCTATATTAGCAGCAGACACAGTACAGTGCGGTAGTTCACGGCTGTGGCTACCTCTGTGTCGGCACTCGGCAGCCCGTCCATAATTGTATATACCACCTAACCGTGGTTTTTTTTTCTTTCTTTATACATACATACTAGTTACGAGTATACTATCTCTTTATCAACCAGTCTATATATTAGCAGCAGACACAGTACAGTGCGGTAGTTCACGGCTGTGGCTACCTCTGTGTCGGCACTCGGCAGCCCGTCCATAATTGTATATACCACCTAACCGTGGTTTTTTTTTCTTTCTTTATACATACATACTAGTTACGAGTATACTATCTCTTTATCAACCAGTCTATATTAGCAGCAGACACAGTACAGTGCGGTAGTTCACGGCTGTGGCTACCTCTGTGTCGGCACTCGGCAGCCCGTCCATAATTGTATATACCACCTAACCGTGGTTTTTTTTTCTTTCTTTATACATACATACTAGTTACGAGTATACTATCTCTTTATCAACCAGTCTATATATTAGCAGCAGACACAGTACAGTGCGGTAGTTCACGGCTGTGGCTACCTCTGTGTCGGCACTCGGCAGCCCGTCCATAATTGTATATACCACCTAACCGTGGTTTTTTTTTCTTTCTTTATAGTCATACTAGTTACGAGTATACTATCTCTTTATCAACCAGTCTATATTAGCAGCAGACACAGTACAGTGCGGTAGTTCACGGCTGTGGCTACCTCTGTGTCGGCACTCGGCAGCCCGTCCATAATTGTATATACCACCTAACCGTGGTTTTTTTTTCTTTCTTTATACATACATACTAGTTACGAGTATACTATCTCTTTATCAACCAGTCTATATATTAGCAGCAGACACAGTACAGTGCGGTAGTTCACGGCTGTGGCTACCTCTGTGTCGGCACTCGGCAGCCCGTCCATAATTGTATATACCACCTAACCGTGGTTTTTTTTTCTTTCTTTATACATACATACTAGTTACGAGTATACTATCTCTTTATCAACCAGTCTATATTAGCAGCAGACACAGTACAGTACGGTAGTTCACGGCTGTGGCTACCTCTGTGTCTGCACTCGGCAGGCAGTCCATAATTGTATACTAGTATCCATCTCCATTGTTTACCTGAGGTGCCTTTTAGTTGTGCCTATTAAAATATGGAGAACAAAAATGTTGAGGTTCCAAAATTAGGGAAAGATCAAGATCCACTTCCACCTCGTGCTGAAGCTGCTGCCACTAGTCATGGCCGAGACGATGAAATGCCAGCAACGTCGTCTGCCAAGGCCGATGCCCAATGTCATAGTACAGAGCATGTCAAATCCAAAACACCAAATATCAGAAAAAAAAGGACTCCAAAACCTAAAATAAAATTGTCGGAGGAGAAGCGTAAACTTGCCAATATGCCATTTACGACACAGAGTGGCAAGGAACGGCTGAGGCCCTGGCCTATGTTCATGGCTAGTGGTTCAGCTTCACATGAGGATGGAAGCACTCAGCCTCTCGCTAGAAAAATGAAAAGACTCAAGCTGGCAAAAGCAGCACAGCAAAGAACTGTGCATTCTTCGAAATCCCAAATCCACAAGGAGAGTCCAATTGTGTCGGTTGCGATGCCTGACCTTCCCAACACTGGACGTGAAGAGCATGTGCCTTCCACCATTTGCACGCCCCCTGCAAGTGCTGGAAGGAGCACCCGCAGTCCAGTTCCTGATAGTCAGATTGAAGATGTCAGTGTTGAAGTACACCAGGATGAGGAGGATATGGGTGTTGCTGGCGCTGGGGAGGAAATTGACCAGGAGGATTCTGATGGTGAGGTGGTTTGTTTAAGTCAGGCACCCGGGGAGACACCTGTTGTCCGTGGGAGGAATATGGCCGTTGACATGCCAGGTGAAAATACCAAAAAAATCAGCTCTTCGGTGTGGAGGTATTTCACCAGCAATGCGGACAACAGGTGTCAAGCCGTGTGTTCCCTTTGTCAAGCTGTAATAAGTAGGGGTAAGGACGTTAACCACCTCGGAACATCCTCCCTTATACGTCACCTGCAGCGCATTCATAATAAGTCAGTGACAAGTTCAAAAACTTTGGGTGACAGCGGAAGCAGTCCACTGACCAGTAAATCCCTTCCTCTTGTAACCAAGCTCACGCAAACCACCCCACCAACTCCCTCAGTGTCAATTTCCTCCTTCCCCAGGAATGCCAATAGTCCTGCAGGCCATGTCACTGGCAATTCTGACGAGTCCTCTCCTGCCTGGGATTCCTCCGATGCATCCTTGCGTGTAACGCCTACTGCTGCTGGCGCTGCTGTTGTTGCCGCTGGGAGTCGATGGTCATCCCAGAGGGGAAGTCGTAAGCCCACTTGTACTACTTCCAGTAAGCAATTGACTGTTCAACAGTCCTTTGCGAGGAAGATGAAATATCACAGCAGTCATCCTGCTGCAAAGCGGATAACTGAGGCCTTGACAACTATGTTGGTGTTAGACGTGCGTCCGGTATCCGCCGTTAGTTCACAGGGAACTAGACAATTTATTGAGGCAGTGTGCCCCCGTTACCAAATACCATCTAGGTTCCACTTCTCTAGGCAGGCGATACCGAGAATGTACACGGACGTCAGAAAAAGACTCACCAGTGTCCTAAAAAATGCAGTTGTACCCAATGTCCACTTAACCACGGACATGTGGACAAGTGGAGCAGGGCAGGGTCAGGACTATATGACTGTGACAGCCCACTGGGTAGATGTATGGACTCCCGCCGCAAGAACAGCAGCGGCGGCACCAGTAGCAGCATCTCGCAAACGCCAACTCTTTCCTAGGCAGGCTACGCTTTGTATCACCGCTTTCCAGAATACGCACACAGCTGAAAACCTCTTACGGCAACTGAGGAAGATCATCGCGGAATGGCTTACCCCAATTGGACTCTCCTGTGGATTTGTGGCATCGGACAACGCCAGCAATATTGTGTGTGCATTAAATATGGGCAAATTCCAGCACGTCCCATGTTTTGCACATACCTTGAATTTGGTGGTGCAGAATTTTTTAAAAAACGACAGGGGCGTGCAAGAGATGCTGTCGGTGGCCAGAAGAATTGCGGGACACTTTCGGCGTACAGGCACCACGTACAGAAGACTGGAGCACCACCAAAAACTACTGAACCTGCCCTGCCATCATCTGAAGCAAGAAGTGGTAACGAGGTGGAATTCAACCCTCTATATGCTTCAGAGGTTGGAGGAGCAGCAAAAGGCCATTCAAGCCTATACAATTGAGCACGATATAGTAGGTGGAATGCACCTGTCTCAAGCGCAGTGGAGAATGATTTCAACGTTGTGCAAGGTTCTGATGCCCTTTGAACTTGCCACACGTGAAGTCAGTTCAGACACTGCCAGCCTGAGTCAGGTCATTCCCCTCATCAGGCTTTTGCAGAAGAAGCTGGAGACATTGAAGGAGGAGCTAACACGGAGCGATTCCGCTAGGCATGTGGGACTTGTGGATGGAGCCCTTAATTCGCTTAACAAGGATTCACGGGTGGTCAATCTGTTGAAATCAGAGCACTACATTTTGGCCACCGTGCTCGATCCTAGATTTAAAGCCTACCTTGGATCTCTCTTTCCGGCAGACACAAGTCTGCTGGGGTTGAAAGACCTGCTGGTGAGAAAATTGTCAAGTCAAGCGGAACGCGACCTGTCAACATCTCCTCCTTCACATTCTCCCGCAACTGGGGGTGCGAGGAAAAGGCTCAGAATTCCGAGCCCACCCGCTGGCGGTGATGCAGGGCAGTCTGGAGCGACTGCTGATGCTGACATCTGGTCCGGACTGAAGGACCTGACAACGATTACGGACATGTCGTCTACTGTCACTGCATATGATTCTCTCAACATTGATAGAATGGTGGAGGATTATATGAGTGACCGCATCCAAGTAGGCACGTCACACAGTCCGTACTTATACTGGCAGGAAAAAGAGGCAATTTGGAGGCCCTTGCACAAACTGGCTTTATTCTACCTAAGTTGCCCTCCCACAAGTGTGTACTCCGAAAGAGTGTTTAGTGCCGCCGCTCACCTTGTCAGCAATCGGCGTACGAGGTTACATCCAGAAAATGTGGAGAAGATGATGTTCATTAAAATGAATTATAATCAATTCCTCCGCGGAGACATTGACCAGCAGCAATTGCCTCCACAAAGTACACAGGGAGCTGAGATGGTGGATTCCAGTGGGGACGAATTGATAATCTGTGAGGAGGGGGATGTACACGGTGATATATCGGAGGGTGATGATGAGGTGGACATCTTGCCTCTGTAGAGCCAGTTTGTGCAAGGAGAGATTAATTGCTTCTTTTTTGGGGGGGTCCAAACCAACCCGTCGTATCAGTCACAGTCGTGTGGCAGACCCTGTCACTGAAATGATGGGTTGGTTAAAGTGTGCATGTCCTGTTTTGTTTATACATCATAAGGGTGGGTGGGAGGGCCCAAGGACAATTCCATCTTGCACCTCTTTTTTCTTTTCTTTTTCTTTGCATCATGTGCTGATTGGGGAGGGTTTTTTGGAAGGGACATCCTGCGTGACACTACAGTGCCACTCCTAAATGGGCCCGGTGTTTGTGTCGGCCACTAGGGTCGCTAATCTTACTCACACAGTCAGCTACCTCATTGCGCCTCTTTTTTTCTTTGCGTCATGTGCTGTTTGGGGAGGGTTTTTTGGAAGGGACATCCTGCGTGACACTGCAGTGCCACTCCTAGATGGGCCCGGTGTTTGTGTCGGCCACTAGGGTCGCTAATCTTACTCACACAGCTACCTCATTGCGCCTCTTTTTTTCTTTGCGTCATGTGCTGTTTGGGGAGGGTTTTTTGGAAGGGACATCCTGCGTGACACTGCAGTGCCACTCCTAGATGGGCCCGGTGTTTGTGTCGGCCACTAGGGTCGCTAATCTTACTCACACAGCTACCTCATTGCGCCTCTTTTTTTCTTTGCGTCATGTGCTGTTTGGGGAGGGTTTTTTGGAAGGGACATCCTGCGTGACACTGCAGTGCCACTCCTAGATGGGCCCGGTGTTTGTGTCGGCCACTAGGGTCGCTTATCTTACTCACACAGCGACCTCGGTGCAAATTTTAGGACTAAAAATAATATTGTGAGGTGTGAGGTATTCAGAATAGACTGAAAATGAGTGTAAATTATGGTTTTTGAGGTTAATAATACTTTGGGATCAAAATGACCCCCAAATTCTATGATTTAAGCTGTTTTTTAGTGTTTTTTGAAAAAAACACCCGAATCCAAAACACACCCGAATCCGACAAAAAAAATTCGGTGAGGTTTTGCCAAAACGCGTTCGAACCCAAAACACGGCCGCGGAACCGAACCCAAAACCAAAACACAAAACCCGAAAAATTTCAGGCGCTCATCTCTACCTTGAATTTGGTGGTGCAGAATTATTTAAAAAACGAGAGGCGCATGCAAGAGATGCTGTCGGTGGCCAGAAGAATTGCGGGACACTTTCGGCGTACAGGCACCACGTACAGAAGACTGGAGCAACACCAAAAACGCCTGAACCTGCCCTGCCATCATCTGAAGCAAGAAGTGGTAACGAGGTGGAATTCAACCCTATATATGCTTCAGAGGTTGGAGGAGCAGCAAAAGGCCATTCAAGCCTATACAATTGAGCACGATATAGGAGGTGGAATGCACCTGTCTCAAGCGCAGTGGAGAATGATTTCAACGTTGTGCAAGGTTCTGCTGCCCTTTGAACTTGCCACACGTGAAGTAGGTTCAGACACTGCCAGCCTGAGTCAGGTCATTCCCCTCATCAGGCTTTTGCAGAAGAAGCTGGAGACATTGAAGAAGGAGCTAACACAAAGCGATTCCGCTAGGCATGTGGGACTTGTGGATGGAGCCCTTAATTCGCTTAACAAGGATTCACGGGTGGTCAATCCGTTGAAATCAGAGCACTACATTTTGGCCACCGTGCTCGATCCTAGATTTAAAACCTACCTTGGATCTCTCTTTCCGGCACACACAAGTCTGCTGGGGTTCAAAGACCTGCTGGTGAGAAAATTGTCAAGTCAAGCGGAACGCGACCTGTCAACATCTCCTCCTTCACATTCTCCCGCAACTGGGGGTGCGAGGAAAAGGCTCAGAATTCCGAGCCCACCCGCTGGCGGTGATGCAGGGCAGTCTGGAGCGACTGCTGATGCTGACATCTGGTCCGGACTGAAGGACCTGACAACGATTACGGAGTCGGACATGTCGTCTACTGGCACTGCATATGATTCTCTCCCCATTGAAAGAATGGTGGAGGATTATATGAGTGACCGCATCCAAGTAGGCACGTCAGACAGTCCGTACTTATACTGGCAGGAAAAAGAGGCAATTTGGAGGCCCTTGCACAAACTGGCTTTATTCTACCTAAGTTGCCCTCCCACAAGTGTGTACTCCGAAAGAGTGTTTAGTGCCGCCGCTCACCTTGTCAGCAATCGGCGTACGAGGTTACTTCCAGAAAATGTGGAGAAGATGATGTTCATTAAAATGAATTATAATCAATTCCTCCGTGGAGACATTGACCAGCAGCAATTGCCTCCACAAAGTATACAGGGAGCTGAGATGGTGGATTCCAGTGGGGACGAATTGATAATCTGTGAGGAGGGGGATGTACACGGTGATATATCGGAGGATGATGATGAGGTGGACATCTCGCCTCTGTAGAGCCAGTTTGTGCAAGGAGAGATTAATTGCTTCTTTTTTGGTGGGGGTCCAAACCAACCCGTCATTTCAGTCACAGTCGTGTGGCAGACCCTGTCGCTGAAATGATGGGTTGGTTAAAGTGTGCATGTCCTGTTTATACAACATAAGGGTGGGTGGGAGGGCCCAAGGACAATTCCATCTTGCACCTCTTTTTTTTCTTTCATTTTTCTTTGCGTCATGTGCTGTTTGGGGAGTATTTTTTTGAAGGGCCATCCTGCGTGACACTGCAGTGCCACTCCTAGATGGGCCAGGTGTTTGTGTCGGCCACTAGGGTCGCTTATCTTACTCACACAGCTACCTCATTGCGCCTCTTTTTTTCTTTGCGTCATGTGCTGTTTGGGGAGTGTTTTTTGGAAGGGCCATCCTGCGTGACACTGCAGTGCCACTCCTAGATGGGCCAGGTGTTTGTGTCGGCCACTAGGGTCGCTTATCTTACTCACACAGCTACCTCATTGCGCCTCTTTTTTTCTTTGCGTCATGTGCTGTTTGGGGAGTGTTTTTTGGAAGGGCCATCCTGCGTGACACTGCAGTGCCACTCCTAGATGGGCCAGGTGTTTGTGTCGGCCACTAGGGTCGCTTAGCTTAGTCATCCAGCGACCTCGGTGCAAATTTTAGGACTAAAAATAATATTGTGAGGTGTGAGGCGTTCAGAATAGACTGAAAATGAGTGGAAATTATGGTTTTTGAGGTTAATAATACTTTGGGATCAAAATGACCCCCAAATTCTATGATTTAAGCTGTTTTTTAGTGTTTTTTGAAAAAAACACCCGAATCCAAAACACACCCGAATCCGACAAAAAAAATTCGGTGAGGTTTTGCCAAAACGCGGTCGAACCCAAAACACGGCCGCGGAACCGAACCCAAAACCAAAACACAAAACCTGAAAAATTTCAAGTGCACATCTCTAAAGAGGGGTCAGTAATGCAGTGATGGTTATAGAAAGTAGAGATGAGCACCTGAAATTTTTTGGGTTTTGTGTTTTGGTTTTGGGTTCGGTTCCGCGGCCGTGTTTTGGGTTCGAACGCGTTTTGGCAAAACCTCACCGAATTTTTTTTGTCGGATTCGGGTGTGTTTTGGATTCGGGTGTTTTTTTCAAAAAACACTAAAAAACAGCTTAAATCATAGAATTTGGGGGTCATTTTGATCCCAAAGTATTATTAACCTCAAAAACCATAATTTACACTCATTTTCAGTCTATTCTGAATACCTCACACCTCACAATATTATTTTTAGTCCTAAAATTTGCACCGAGGTCGCTGTGTGAGTAAGATAAGCGACCCTAGTGGCCGACACAAACACCGGGCCCATCTAGGAGTGGCACTGCAGTGTCACGCAGGATGTCCCTTCCAAAAAACCCTCCCCAAACAGCACATGATGCAAAGAAAAAAAGAGGCGCAATGAGGTAGCTGTGTGAGTAAGATTAGCGACCCTAGTGGCCGACACAAACACCGGGCCCATCTAGGAGTGGCTCTGCAGTGTCACGCAGGATGGCCCTTCCAAAAAACCCTCCCCAAACAGCACATGACGCAAAGAAAAAAAGAGGCGCAATGAGGTAGCTGTGTGAGTAAGATTAGCGACCCTAGTGGCCGACACAAACACCGGGCCCATCTAGGAGTGGCACTGCAGTGTCACGCAGGATGTCCCTTCCAAAAAACCCTCCCCAAACAGCACATGACGCAAAGAAAAAAAGAGGCGCAATGAGGTAGCTGACTGTGTGAGTAAGATTAGCGACCCTAGTGGCCGACACAAACACCGGGCCCATCTAGGAGTGGCACTGCAGTGTCACGCAGGATGTCCCTTCCAAAAAACCCTCCCCAATCAGCACATGATGCAAAGAAAAAGAAAAGAAAAAAGAGGTGCAAGATGGAATTGTCCTTGGGCCCTCCCACCCACCCTTATGTTGTATAAACAAAACAGGACATGCACACTTTAACCAACCCATCATTTCAGTGACAGGGTCTGCCACACGACTGTGACTGATATGACGGGTTGGTTTGGACCCCCCCCAAAAAAGAAGCAATTAATCTCTCCTTGCACAAACTGGCTCTACAGAGGCAAGATGTCCACCTCATCTTCACCCTCCGATATATCACCGTGTACATCCCCCTCCTCACAGATTATCAATTCGTCCCCACTGGAATCCACCATCTCAGCTCCCTGTGTACTTTGTGGAGGCAATTGCTGCTGGTCAATGTCTCCGCGGAGGAATTGATTATAATTCATTTTAATGAACATCATCTTCTCCACATTTTCTGGATGTAACCTCGTACGCCGATTGCTGACAAGGTGAGCGGCGGCACTAAACACTCTTTCGGAGTACACACTTGTGGGAGGGCAACTTAGGTAGAATAAAGCCAGTTTGTGCAAGGGCCTCCAAATTGCCTCTTTTTCCTGCCAGTATAAGTACGGACTGTGTGACGTGCCTACTTGGATGCGGTCACTCATATAATCCTCCACCATTCTATCAATGTTGAGAGAATCATATGCAGTGACAGTAGACGACATGTCCGTAATCGTTGTCAGGTCCTTCAGTCCGGACCAGATGTCAGCATCAGCAGTCGCTCCAGACTGCCCTGCATCACCGCCAGCGGGTGGGCTCGGAATTCTGAGCCTTTTCCTCGCACCCCCAGTTGCGGGAGAATGTGAAGGAGGAGATGTTGACAGGTCGCGTTCCGCTTGACTTGACAATTTTGTCACCAGCAGGTCTTTGCACCCCAGCAGACTTGTGTCTGCCGGAAAGAGAGATCCAAGGTAGGCTTTAAATCTAGGATCGAGCACGGTGGCCAAAATGTAGTGCTCTGATTTCAACAGATTGACCACCCGTGAATCCTTGTTAAGCGAATTAAGGGCTGCATCCACAAGTCCCACATGCCTAGCGGAATCGCTCCCTTTTAGCTCCTTCTTCAATGCCTCCAGCTTCTTCTGCAAAAGCCTGATGAGGGGAATGACCTGACTCAGGCTGGCAGTGTCTGAACTGACTTCACGTGTGGCAAGTTCAAAGGGCATCAGAACCTTGCACAACGTTGAAATCATTCTCCACTGCACTTGAGACAGGTGCATTCCACCTCCTATATCGTGCTCAATTGTATAGGCTTGAATGGCCTTTTGCTGCTCCTCCAACCTCTGAAGCATATAGAGGGTTGAATTCCACCTCGTTACCACTTCTTGCTTCAGATGATGGCAGGGCAGGTTCAGTAGTTTTTGGTGGTGCTCCAGTCTTCTGTACGTGGTGCCTGTACGCCGAAAGTGTCCCGCAATTTTTCTGGCCACCGACAGCATCTCTTGCACGCCCCTGTCGTTTTTTAAAAAATTCTGCACCACCAAATTCAAGGTATGTGCAAAACATGGGACGTGCTGGAATTTGCCCATATTTAATGCACACACAATATTGCTGGCGTTGTCCGATGCCACAAATCCACAGGAGAGTCCAATTGGGGTAAGCCATTCCGCGATGATCTTCCTCAGTTGCCGTAAGAGGTTTTCAGCTGTGTGCGTATTCTGGAAACCGGTGATACAAAGCGTAGCCTGCCTAGGAAAGAGTTGGCGTTTGCGAGATGCTGCTACTGGTGCCGCCGCTGCTGTTCTTGCGGCGGGAGTCCATACATCTACCCAGTGGGCTGTCACAGTCATATAGTCCTGACCCTGCCCTGCTCCACTTGTCCACATGTCCGTGGTTAAGTGGACATTGGGTACAGCTGCATTTTTTAGGACACTGGTGACTCTTTTTCTGAGGTCTGTGTACTTTTTCGGTATCGCCTGCCTAGAGAAATGGAACCTAGATGGTATTTGGTACCGGGGACACAGTACCTCCAACAAGTCTCTAGTTGGCTCTGCAGTAATGATGGATACCGGAACCACGTTTCTCACCACCCAGGATGCCAAGGCCTCAGTTATCCGCTTTGCAGTAGGATGACTGCTGTGATATTTCATCTTCCTCGCAAAGGACTGTTGAACAGTCAATTGCTTACTGGAAGTAGTACAAGTGGGCTTACGACTTCCCCTCTGGGATGACCATCGACTCCCAGCGGCAACAACAGCAGCGCCAGCAGCAGTAGGTGTTACACGCAAGGATGCATCGGAGGAATCCCAGGCAGGAGAGGACTCGTCAGAATTGCCAGTGACATGGCCTGCAGGACTATTGGCATTCCTGGGGAAGGAGGAAATTGACACTGAGGGAGTTGGTGGGGTGGTTTGCGTGAGCTTGGTTACAAGAGGAAGGGATTTACTGGTCAGTGGACTGCTTCCGCTGTCACCCAAAGTTTTTGAACTTGTCACTGACTTATTATGAATGCGCTGCAGGTGACGTATAAGGGAGGATGTTCCGAGGTGGTTAACGTCCTTACCCCTACTTATTACAGCTTGACAAAGGGAACACACGGCTTGACACCTGTTGTCCGCATTTCTGGTGAAATACCTCCACACCGAAGAGCTGATTTTTTTGGTATTTTCACCTGGCATGTCAACGGCCATATTCCTCCCACGGACAACAGGTGTCTCCCCGGGTGCCTGACTTAAACAAACCACCTCACCATCAGAATCCTCCTGGTCAATTTCCTCCCCAGCGCCAGCAACACCCATATCCTCCTCATCCTGGTGTACTTCAACACTGACATCTTCAATCTGACTATCAGGAACTGGACTGCGGGTGCTCCTTCCAGCACTTGCAGGGGGCGTGCAAATGGTGGAAGGCGCATGCTCTTCACGTCCAGTGTTGGGAAGGTCAGGCATCGCAACCGACACAATTGGACTCTCCTTGTGGATTTGGGATTTCGAAGAATGCACAGTTCTTTGCTGTGCTGCTTTTGCCAGCTTGAGTCTTTTCATTTTTCTAGCGAGAGGCTGAGTGCTTCCATCCTCATGTGAAGCTGAACCACTAGCCATGAACATAGGCCAGGGCCTCAGCCGTTCCTTGCCACTCCGTGTGGTAAATGGCATATTGGCAAGTTTACGCTTCTCCTCCGACAATTTTATTTTAGGTTTTGGAGTCCTTTTTTTACTGATATTTGGTGTTTTGGATTTGACATGCTCTGTACTATGACATTGGGCATCGGCCTTGGCAGACGACGTTGCTGGCATTTCATCGTCTCGGCCATGACTAGTGGCAGCAGCTTCAGCACGAGGTGGAAGTGGATCTTGATCTTTCCCTAGTTTTGGAACCTCAACATTTTTGTTCTCCATATTTTAATAGGCACAACTAAAAGGCACCTCAGGTAAACAATGGAGATGGATGGATTGGATACTAGTATACAATTATGGACGGGCTGCCGAGTGCCGACACAGAGGTAGCCACAGCCGTGAACTACCGCACTGTACTGTGTCTGCTGCTAATATATAGACTGGTTGATAAAGAGATAGTATACTCGTAACTAGTATGTATGTATAAAGAAAGAAAAAAAAACCACGGTTAGGTGGTATATACAATTATGGACGGGCTGCCGAGTGCCGACACAGAGGTAGCCACAGCCGTGAACTACCGCACTGTACTGTGTCTGCTGCTAATATATAGACTGGTTGATAAAGAGATAGTATACTCGTAACTAGTATGTATGTATAAAGAAAGAAAAAAAAAACACGGTAAGGTGGTATATACAATTATGGACGGGCTGCCGAGTGCCGACACAGAGGTAGCCACAGCCGTGAACTACCGCACTGTACTGTGTCTGCTGCTAATATATAGACTGGTTGATAAAGAGATAGTATACTCGTAACTAGTATGTATGTATAAAGAAAGAAAAAAAAACCACGGTTAGGTGGTATATACAATTATGGACGGGCTGCCGAGTGCCGACACAGAGGTAGCCACAGCCGTGAACTACCGCACTGTACTGTGTCTGCTGCTAATATATAGACTGGTTGATAAAGAGATAGTATACTCGTAACTAGTATGTATGTATAAAGAAAGAAAAAAAAAACCACGGTTAGGTGGTATATACAATTATGGACGGGCTGCCGAGTGCCGACACAGAGGTAGCCACAGCCGTGAACTACCGCACTGTACTGTGTCTGCTGCTAATATAGACTGGTTGATAAAGAGATAGTATACTCGTAACTAGTATGTATGTATAAAGAAAGAAAAAAAAACCACGGTTAGGTGGTATATACAATTATGGACGGGCTGCCGAGTGCCGACACAGAGGTAGCCACAGCCGTGAACTACCGCACTGTACTGTGTCTGCTGCTAATATATAGACTGGTTGATAAAGAGATAGTATACTCGTAACTAGTATGTATGTATAAAGAAAGAAAAAAAAACCACGGTTAGGTGGTATATACAATTATGGACGGGCTGCCGAGTGCCGACACAGAGGTAGCCACAGCCGTGAACTACCGCACTGTACTGTGTCTGCTGCTAATATAGACTGGTTGATAAAGAGATAGTATACTCGTAACTAGTATGTATGTATAAAGAAAGAAAAAAAAACCACGGTTAGGTGGTATATACAATTATGGACGGGCTGCCGAGTGCCGACACAGAGGTAGCCACAGCCGTGAACTACCGCACTGTACTGTGTCTGCTGCTAATATATAGACTGGTTGATAAAGAGATAGTATACTCGTAACTAGTATGTATGTATAAAGAAAGAAAAAAAAACCACGGTTAGGTGGTATATACAATTATGGACGGGCTGCCGAGTGCCGACACAGAGGTAGCCACAGCCGTGAACTACCGCACTGTACTGTGTCTGCTGCTAATATAGACTGGTTGATAAAGAGATAGTATACTCGTAACTAGTATGTATGTATAAAGAAAGAAAAAAAAACCACGGTTAGGTGGTATATACAATTATGGACGGGCTGCCGAGTGCCGACACAGAGGTAGCCACAGCCGTGAACTACCGCACTGTACTGTGTCTGCTGCTAATATAGACTGGTTGATAAAGAGATAGTATACTCGTAACTAGTATGACTATAAAGAAAGAAAAAAAAACACGGTTAGGTGGTATATACAATTATGGACGGGCTGCCGAGTGCCGACACAGAGGTAGCCACAGCCGTGAACTACCGCACTGTACTGTGTCTGCTGCTAATATAGACTGGTTGATAAAGAGATAGTATACTACTAATATTATATATACTGGTGGTCAGGTCACTGGTCACTAGTCACACTGGCAGTGGCACTCCTGCAGCAAAAGTGTGCACTGTTTAATTTTAATATAATATTATGTAATCCTGGCTCCTGCTATAACCTATAACTGGCACTGCAGTAGTGCTCCCCAGTCTCCCCCACAATTATAAGCTGTGTGAGCTGAGCAGTCAGACAGATATATAATATATATAGTAGAGATGAGCGGGTTCGGTTTCTCTGAATCCGAACCCGCCAGAACTTCATGTTTTTTTTCACGGGTCCGAGCGACTCGGATCTTCCCGCCTTGCTCGGTTAACCCGAGCGCGCCCGAACGTCATCATGACGCTGTCGGATTCTCGCGAGGCTCGGATTCTATCGCGAGACTCGGATTCTATATAAGGAGCCGCGCGTCGCCGCCATTTTCACACGTGCATTGAGATTGATAGGGAGAGGACGTGGCTGGCGTCCTCTCCATTTAGAATAGATTAGAGAGACACTTGATTTACTAATTTTGGGGAGCATTAGGAGTACTCAGTACAGTGCAGAGTTTTGCTGATAGTGACCAGTGACCACCAGTTTTATTTATAATCCGTTCTCTGCCTGAAAAAAGCGATACACAGCACACAGTGACTCAGTCACATACCATATCTGTGTGCACTGCTCAGGCTCAGGCCAGTGTGCTGCATCATCTATTATCTATATATAAATAATATTATATATATCTGTCTGACTGCTCAGCTCACACAGCTTATAATTGTGGGGGAGACTGGGGAGCACTACTGCAGTGCCAGTTATAGGTTATAGCAGGAGCCAGGAGTACATAATATATTATATAGTGAGTGACCACCAGACACACAGTGCAGTTTATTTAATATATCCGTTCTCTGCCTGAAAAAAGCGATACACACAGTGACTCAGTCAGTCACATACCATATCTGTGTGCACTGCTCAGGCTCAGGCCAGTGTGCTGCATCATCTATATATATTATATATCTGTCTGACTGCTCAGCTCACACAGCTTATAATTGTGGGGGAGACTGGGGAGCACTACTGCAGTGCCAGTTATAGGTTATAGCAGGAGCCAGGAGTACATAATATTATATTAAAATTAAACAGTGCACACTTTTGCTGCAGGAGTGCCACTGCCAGTGTGACTAGTGACCAGTGACCTGACCACCAGTATATATAATATTAGTAGTATACTATCTCTTTATCAACCAGTCTATATTAGCAGCAGACACAGTACAGTGCGGTAGTTCACGGCTGTGGCTACCTCTGTGTCGGCACTCGGCAGCCCGTCCATAATTGTATATACCACCTAACCGTGGTTTTTTTTTCTTTCTTTATACATACATACTAGTTACGAGTATACTATCTCTTTATCAACCAGTCTATATATTAGCAGCAGACACAGTACAGTGCGGTAGTTCACGGCTGTGGCTACCTCTGTGTCGGCACTCGGCAGCCCGTCCATAATTGTATATACCACCTAACCGTGGTTTTTTTTTCTTTCTTTATACAAACATACTAGTTACGAGTATACTATCTCTTTATCAACCAGTCTATATATTAGCAGCAGACACAGTACAGTGCGGTAGTTCACGGCTGTGGCTACCTCTGTGTCGGCACTCGGCAGCCCGTCCATAATTGTATATACCACCTAACCGTGGTTTTTTTTTCTTTCTTTATACATACATACTAGTTACGAGTATACTATCTCTTTATCAACCAGTCTATATATTAGCAGCAGACACAGTACAGTGCGGTAGTTCACGGCTGTGGCTACCTCTGTGTCGGCACTCGGCAGCCCGTCCATAATTGTATATACCACCTAACCGTGGTTTTTTTTTCTTTCTTTATACATACATACTAGTTACGAGTATACTATCTCTTTATCAACCAGTCTATATATTAGCAGCAGACACAGTACAGTGCGGTAGTTCACGGCTGTGGCTACCTCTGTGTCGGCACTCGGCAGCCCGTCCATAATTGTATATACCACCTAACCGTGGTTTTTTTTTCTTTCTTTATACATACATACTAGTTACGAGTATACTATCTCTTTATCAACCAGTCTATATTAGCAGCAGACACAGTACAGTGCGGTAGTTCACGGCTGTGGCTACCTCTGTGTCGGCACTCGGCAGCCCGTCCATAATTGTATATACCACCTAACCGTGGTTTTTTTTTCTTTCTTTATACATACATACTAGTTACGAGTATACTATCTCTTTATCAACCAGTCTATATATTAGCAGCAGACACAGTACAGTGCGGTAGTTCACGGCTGTGGCTACCTCTGTGTCGGCACTCGGCAGCCCGTCCATAATTGTATATACCACCTAACCGTGGTTTTTTTTTCTTTCTTTATACATACATACTAGTTACGAGTATACTATCTCTTTATCAACCAGTCTATATATTAGCAGCAGACACAGTACAGTGCGGTAGTTCACGGCTGTGGCTACCTCTGTGTCGGCACTCGGCAGCCCGTCCATAATTGTATATACCACCTAACCGTGGTTTTTTTTTCTTTCTTTATACATACATACTAGTTACGAGTATACTATCTCTTTATCAACCAGTCTATATATTAGCAGCAGACACAGTACAGTGCGGTAGTTCACGGCTGTGGCTACCTCTGTGTCGGCACTCGGCAGCCCGTCCATAATTGTATATACCACCTAACCGTGTTTTTTTTTTCTTTCTTTATACATACATACTAGTTACGAGTATACTATCTCTTTATCAACCAGTCTATATATTAGCAGCAGACACAGTACAGTGCGGTAGTTCACGGCTGTGGCTACCTCTGTGTCGGCACTCGGCAGCCCGTCCATAATTGTATATACCACCTAACCGTGGTTTTTTTTTCTTTCTTTATACATACATACTAGTTACGAGTATACTATCTCTTTATCAACCAGTCTATATATTAGCAGCAGACACAGTACAGTGCGGTAGTTCACGGCTGTGGCTACCTCTGTGTCGGCACTCGGCAGCCCGTCCATAATTGTATATACCACCTAACCGTGGTTTTTTTTTCTTTCTTTATACATACATACTAGTTACGAGTATACTATCTCTTTATCAACCAGTCTATATTAGCAGCAGACACAGTACAGTGCGGTAGTTCACGGCTGTGGCTACCTCTGTGTCGGCACTCGGCAGCCCGTCCATAATTGTATATACCACCTAACCGTGGTTTTTTTTTCTTTCTTTATACATACATACTAGTTACGAGTATACTATCTCTTTATCAACCAGTCTATATATTAGCAGCAGACACAGTACAGTGCGGTAGTTCACGGCTGTGGCTACCTCTGTGTCGGCACTCGGCAGCCCGTCCATAATTGTATATACCACCTAACCGTGGTTTTTTTTTCTTTCTTTATACATACATACTAGTTACGAGTATACTATCTCTTTATCAACCAGTCTATATATAAGCAGCAGACACAGTACAGTGCGGTAGTTCACGGCTGTGGCTACCTCTGTGTCGGCACTCGGCAGCCCGTCCATAATTGTATATACCACCTAACCGTGGTTTTTTTTTCTTTCTTTATACATACATACTAGTTACGAGTATACTATCTCTTTATCAACCAGTCTATATATTAGCAGCAGACACAGTACAGTGCGGTAGTTCACGGCTGTGGCTACCTCTGTGTCGGCACTCGGCAGCCCGTCCATAATTGTATATACCACCTAACCGTGTTTTTTTTTTCTTTCTTTATACATACATACTAGTTACGAGTATACTATCTCTTTATCAACCAGTCTATATATTAGCAGCAGACACAGTACAGTGCGGTAGTTCACGGCTGTGGCTACCTCTGTGTCGGCACTCGGCAGCCCGTCCATAATTGTATATACCACCTAACCGTGGTTTTTTTTTCTTTCTTTATACATACATACTAGTTACGAGTATACTATCTCTTTATCAACCAGTCTATATTAGCAGCAGACACAGTACAGTGCGGTAGTTCACGGCTGTGGCTACCTCTGTGTCGGCACTCGGCAGCCCGTCCATAATTGTATACTAGTATCCAATCCATCCATCTCCATTGTTTACCTGAGGTGCCTTTTAGTTGTGCCTATTAAAATATGGAGAACAAAAATGTTGAGGTTCCAAAATTAGGGAAAGATCAAGATCCACTTCCACCTCGTGCTGAAGCTGCTGCCACTAGTCATGGCCGAGACGATGAAATGCCAGCAACGTCGTCTGCCAAGGCCGATGCCCAATGTCATAGTACAGAGCATGTCAAATCCAAAACACAAAATATCAGTAAAAAAAGGACTCCAAAACCTAAAATAAAATTGTCGGAGGAGAAGCGTAAACTTGCCAATATGCCATTTACCACACGGAGTGGCAAGGAACGGCTGAGGCCCTGGCCTATGTTCATGGCTAGTGGTTCAGCTTCACATGAGGATGGAAGCACTCAGCCTCTCGCTAGAAAAATGAAAAGACTCAAGCTGGCAAAAGCAGCACAGCAAAGAACTGTGCATTCTTCGAAATCCCAAATCCACAAGGAGAGTCCAATTGTGTCGGTTGCGATGCCTGACCTTCCCAACACTGGACGTGAAGAGCATGCGCCTTCCACCATTTGCACGCCCCCTGCAAGTGCTGGAAGGAGCACCCGCAGTCCAGTTCCTGATAGTCAGATTGAAGATGTCAGTGTTGAAGTACACCAGGATGAGGAGGATATGGGTGTTGCTGGCGCTGGGGAGGAAATTGACCAGGAGGATTCTGATGGTGAGGTGGTTTGTTTAAGTCAGGCACCCGGGGAGACACCTGTTGTCCGTGGGAGGAATATGGCCGTTGACATGCCAGGTGAAAATACCAAAAAAATCAGCTCTTCGGTGTGGAGGTATTTCACCAGAAATGCGGACAACAGGTGTCAAGCCGTGTGTTCCCTTTGTCAAGCTGTAATAAGTAGGGGTAAGGACGTTAACCACCTCGGAACATCCTCCCTTATACGTCACCTGCAGCGCATTCATAATAAGTCAGTGACAAGTTCAAAAACTTTGGGTGACAGCGGAAGCAGTCCACTGACCAGTAAATCCCTTCCTCTTGTAACCAAGCTCACGCAAACCACCCCACCAACTCCCTCAGTGTCAATTTCCTCCTTCCCCAGGAATGCCAATAGTCCTGCAGGCCATGTCACTGGCAATTCTGACGAGTCCTCTCCTGCCTGGGATTCCTCCGATGCATCCTTGCGTGTAACGCCTACTGCTGCTGGCGCTGCTGTTGTTGCCGCTGGGAGTCGATGGTCATCCCAGAGGGGAAGTCGTAAGCCCACTTGTACTACTTCCAGTAAGCAATTGACTGTTCAACAGTCCTTTGCGAGGAAGATGAAATATCACAGCAGTCATCCTACTGCAAAGCGGATAACTGAGTCCTTGACAACTATGTTGGTGTTAGACGTGCGTCCGGTATCCGCCGTTAGTTCACAGGGAACTAGACAATTTATTGAGGCAGTGTGCCCCCGTTACCAAATACCATCTAGGTTCCACTTCTCTAGGCAGGCGATACCGAGAATGTACACGGACGTCAGAAAAAGACTCACCAGTCTCCTAAAAAATGCAGTTGTACCCAATGTCCACTTAACCACGGACATGTGGACAAGTGGAGCAGGGCAGGGTCAGGACTATATGACTGTGACAGCCCACTGGGTAGATGTATGGACTCCCGCCGCAAGAACAGCAGCGGCGGCACCAGTAGCAGCATCTCGCAAACGCCAACTCTTTCCTAGGCAGGCTACGCTTTGTATCACCGCTTTCCAGAATACGCACACAGCTGAAAACCTCTTACGGCAACTGAGGAAGATCATCGCGGAATGGCTTACCCCAATTGGACTCTCCTGTGGATTTGTGGCATCGGACAACGCCAGCAATATTGTGTGTGCATTAAATATGGGCAAATTCCAGCACGTCCCATGTTTTGCACATACCTTGAATTTGGTGGTGCAGAATTTTTAAAAAAACGACAGGGGCGTGCAAGAGATGCTGTCGGTGGCCAGAAAAATTGCGGGACACTTTCGGCGTACAGGCACCACGTACAGAAGACTGGAGCACCACCAAAAACTACTGAACCTGCCCTGCCATCATCTGAAGCAAGAAGTGGTAACGAGGTGGAATTCAACCCTCTATATGCTTCAGAGGTTGGAGGAGCAGCAAAAGGCCATTCAAGCCTATACAATTGAGCACGATATAGTAGGTGGAATGCACCTGTCTCAAGTGCAGTGGAGAATGATTTCAACGTTGTGCAAGGTTCTGATGCCCTTTGAACTTGCCACACGTGAAGTCAGTTCAGACACTGCCAGCCTGAGTCAGGTCATTCCCCTCATCAGGCTTTTGCAGAAGAAGCTGGAGGCATTGAAGAAGGAGCTAAAAGGGAGCGATTCCGCTAGGCATGTGGGACTTGTGGATGCAGCCCTTAATTCGCTTAACAAGGATTCACGGGTGGTCAATCTGTTGAAATCAGAGCACTACATTTTGGCCACCGTGCTCGATCCTAGATTTAAAGCCTACCTTGGATCTCTCTTTCCGGCAGACACAGGTCTGCTGGGGTTGAAAGACCTGCTGGTGACAAAATTGTCAAGTCAAGCGGAACGCGACCTGTCAACATCTCCTCCTTCACATTCTCCCGCAACTGGGGGTGCGAGGAAAAGGCTCAGAATTCCGAGCCCACCCGCTGGCGGTGATGCAGGGCAGTCTGGAGCGACTGCTGATGCTGACATCTGGTCCGGACTGAAGGACCTGACAACGATTACGGACATGTCGTCTACTGTCACTGCATATGATTCTCTCAACATTGATAGAATGGTGGAGGATTATATGAGTGACCGCATCCAAGTAGGCACGTCACACAGTCCGTACTTATACTGGCAGGAAAAAGAGGCAATTTGGAGGCCCTTGCACAAACTGGCTTTATTCTACCTAAGTTGCCCTCCCACAAGTGTGTACTCCGAAAGAGTGTTTAGTGCCGCCGCTCACCTTGTCAGCAATCGGCGTACGAGGTTACATCCAGAAAATGTGGAGAAGATGATGTTCATTAAAATGAATTATAATCAATTCCTCCGCGGAGACATTGACCAGCAGCAATTGCCTCCACAAAGTACACAGGGAGCTGAGATGGTGGATTCCAGTGGGGACGAATTGATAATCTGTGAGGAGGGGGATGTACACGGTGATATATCGGAGGGTGAAGATGAGGTGGACATCTTGCCTCTGTAGAGCCAGTTTGTGCAAGGAGAGATTAATTGCTTCTTTTTTTGGGGGGGTCCAAACCAACCCGTCATATCAGTCACAGTCGTGTGGCAGACCCTGTCACTGAAATGATGGGTTGGTTAAAGTGTGCATGTTCTGTTTTGTTTATACAACATAAGGGTGGGTGAGAGGGCCCAAGGACAATTCCATCTTGCACCTCTTTTTTCTTTTCTTTTTCTTTGCATCATGTGCTGATTGGGGAGGGTTTTTTGGAAGGGACATCCTGCGTGACACTGCAGTGCCACTCCTAGATGGGCCCGGTGTTTGTGTCGGCCACTAGGGTCGCTAATCTTACTCACACAGTCAGCTACCTCATTGCGCCTCTTTTTTTCTTTGCGTCATGTGCTGTTTGGGGAGGGTTTTTTGGAAGGGCCATCCTGCGTGACACTGCAGTGCCACTCCTAGATGGGCCCGGTGTTTGTGTCGGCCACTAGGGTCGCTAATCTTACTCACACAGCTACCTCATTGCGCCTCTTTTTTTCTTTGCGTCATGTGCTGTTTGGGGAGGGTTTTTTGGAAGGGCCATCCTGCGTGACACTGCAGTGCCACTCCTAGATGGGCCCGGTGTTTGTGTCGGCCACTAGGGTCGCTAATCTTACTCACACAGCTACCTCATTGTGCCTCTTTTTTTCTTTGCGTCATGTGCTGTTTGGGGAGGGTTTTTTGGAAGGGACATCCTGCGTGACACTGCAGTGCCACTCCTAGATGGGCCCGGTGTTTGTGTCGGCCACTAGGGTCGCTTATCTTACTCACACAGCGACCTCGGTGCAAATTTTAGGACTAAAAATAATATTGTGAGGTGTGAGGTATTCAGAATAGACTGAAAATGAGTATAAATTATGGTTTTTGAGGTTAATAATACTTTGGGATCAAAATGACCCCCAAATTCTATGATTTAAGCTGTTTTTTAGTGTTTTTGGAAAAAAACACCCGAATCCAAAACACACCCGAATCCGACAAAAATAATTTGGTGAGATTTGCCAAAACGCGTTCGAACCCAAAACACGGCCGCGGAACCGAACCCGAAACCAAAACACAAAACCCGAAAAATTTCAGGCGCTCATCTCTAGGTAAAACACCGCTCAGTAGGCAAGCGCTGTCAGTCAGGAGTCAGCGCTGCACCGGATGTCTCTTCTGGATGTCCTCTGACTTTCTCCTGCGGCGCAACTCCAGCTATTCCTCCCGCTGCGGCTCCCACTTCGGGTAAGGGGACCATATTGCTCAGTAGTGAGCACTTTCGGTAAGCCTGCGGCTGCTATGCCGCTACCCCTCTCCTCCACAGTCCTAATGGGTCGCTGCAGTCTGTAAGGGACCGCAGGTGCACACACCCAGGAACCGCTGGCTCTCCTCCCGCCGCCAGCAGCTACTTTTATAACCTCAGCCTGCACAAGACCCCTTCCCTCACTCACTCTCGCTCTCCTGGCGGCCACTGCGCAGCCGCAACAAATTGAAAAGCCCTATCTCTATAATGGGGCATATTTCTCTTAATTAAAAAAACCCTATAACTTTCTGAAAAACCACAACCCCAAAAGGCACTACACTGGGGCATACTCTATCTAGTAAAACAAACCCCAAGTCTTAATTCGTCCTCTATCCGGAGTTATGCCTTCCCAAAAAATATCTAATTCACTCTATAGGAAAACGGTGTCAAAAAGCCACAAAGGAAGTCACAGAAAAAAACTGACAGTTGGAACTTTAGGTTACTCCCAATTCCTCATTTTTTATTATTTTGCCCTGAAATTTGGCATGCAGCACCGGGTGACGATTCTACACGCCCATGCCAAATTTCAGCTCAGTACGTCCAATCAGTTTTGAGGTGTAGCCCCTCAAACACCATGCCCCCATCTCAGAAGTTCCCTATGGGAGAATTCCGTTTGTTCGATTCAGCCTTAATATAAGGGCACGACCGTGCCCTTATAATATGTATCTATCTATCTATCTATCTATCTATCTATCTCTCTATCTATCTATCTATCTATCTATCGTATGTGTGTGTATATATACATCTATACATACATGCGCTAACACCTGGACATACACTGATGTACCCACACCTAATATCCATACATACACGCCCTGACACCTGGACATACACCAACATTCCCACACCTGCATCTATACATACACATGCTGACACCGGGACATACACCAACGTACAAGCACCTGCATCTATATATACACGCGCTGACAAATGGACATACACCGACGTACCCACACTTGCATCTATACATACAAAAACTCTCCAGATTATTGATTTTTTAATGTTTTTCTAGGAAACGTTCTAGATGTATGCTTATTAGCAGTTGTCCACTCCCGGAATGAATACTATTGACAGTGCTATCACATGATTTTCCGCCCAGCGAAGAATCCTTGCAGCTTCTGCCATTGCCCTCCTGCTTCTTGTGCCACCCTGTCTGTTTACGTGGGTGACTGCCATGATGTTGTCCGACTGGATCAACACCGGCTGACCTTGAAGCAGAGGTCTTGCTAAGTGTTAAAATGGCCCTTAGCTTCAGGATATTTATGTGAAGTGATGTATCCCGGCTTGACCCTAAGCCCTGGATATTCCTTCCCTGTGTGACTGCTCCCCAGCCTCGCAGGCTGGCATCCGTGGTCACCAGGACCCAGTCCTGAATGCCGAATCTGCGGCCCTCTAGAAGATGAGCACTCTGCAACCACCACAGGATGGATACCCTTGTCCTTGGTGACAGGGTTATCCGCTGATGCATCTGAAAATGCGACCCGGACCATTTGTCCAGTAGGTTCCACTGGAAAGTTCTTGCGTGGAATCTAACGAATGGGATTGCTTCGTATGAAGCCATCATTTTTTCCCAGAACCCTTGTGCATTGATGCACTGAGACTTGGTTCGGTTTTAGGAGGTTCCTGATTAGCTCGGATAACTCCCTGGCTTTCTCTTCCGGGAGAAACACCTTTTTTCTGGACTGTGTCCAGGATCATCCCTAGGAAACAGAAGACAAGTCGTCGGAACCAGCTGCGATTTTGGAATATTGAGAATCCAATCGTGCTGCCGCAACACTACCTGAGATAGTGCTACACCGACCTCCAACTGTTCCCTGGATCTTACCCTTATCAGGGAATCGTCCAAGTAAGGGATAACTAAAATTCCCTTCCTTCGAAGGGATATCATTTCGTCCATTACCTTGGTAAAGACCCGGGGTGCCGTGGACCATCCCTACGGCAGCGTCTGAACTGATAGTGACAGTTCTGTACCATAACCTGAGGTACCCTTGGTGAGAAGGGTAAATTTTGACATGAAGGTAAGCATCCTTGATGTCCCGAGACATCATGTAGTCCCCTTCTTCCAGGTTCGCAATCACTACTCTGAGTGACTCAATCTTGAATTTGAACCTCTGTATGTAAGTGTTCAAAGATTTTAGATTTTAGATTTAGAATCGGTCTCACCGAGCCGTCTGGCTTCGGTACCACAATAGTGTGGAATAATACCCCGTTCCCTGTTGCAGGAGGGGTACCTTGATTATCACCTGCTGGGAATACAGCTTGTGAATGGCTTCCAAAACTGCCTCCCTGTCAGAGGGAGACGTCGGTAAAGCCAACTTTTGGAAACGGCGAGGGGGAGACGTCTCGAATTCCAATATGTACCCCTGAGATATTACCTGAAGGATCCAGGGGTCTACTTGCGAGTGAGCCCACTGCGCACTGAAATTCATTGAGAACGGGCCCCCACCGTGCCTGAGCTTGTATAGCCCTAGCGTCATACTGAGGGCTTGGCAGAGGCGGGAAAGGGTTTCTGTTCCTGGGAACTGGCTGATCTCTGCAGCCTTTTTCCTCTCCGTCTGTCACGAGCAGAAAAGAGGAACCTTTTGTCCGCTTGCCAACAAAGGACTGCGCCTGATAATACGGCGTCTTATTTTGAGAGGCGACCTGGGGTACAAACGTGGATTTCCCAGCTGTTGCCGTGGCCACCAGGTCTAAAGGACCGACCCCAAATGTCCCCTTTCAAAGGCAATACTTCCAAATGCCGTTTGGAATCCGCATCACCTGACCATTTTACTGGTAGAATTGGACAACGCACTTATACTTGATGCCAGTCGGCAATTATTCCGCTGTGCATCATGCATATATAGAAATGCATCTTTTAAATGCTCTATAGGCAATAATATACTATCCTTATCTAGGATATCAATATTTCCAGTCAGGGAATCCGACCATGCCAACCCAGCACTGCACCTCCAGGCTGAGGCGATAGCTGGTCGCAGTATAACACCAGTATGTGTGTAAATAAATTTTTGGATACCCTCCTGCTTTCTATCAGCAGGATCCTTAAGGGCGGCCATCTCATGAGAGGGTAGAGCCCTTGTTCTTACAAGCGTGTGAGCGCCTTATCCCCCCTAGGGGGTGTTTCCCAACGCACCCTAACCTCTGGCGGGAAAGGGTATGCAGCCAATACTTTTTAAGAAATTATCAAGTGTTATCGGGGGGAAACCCACGCATCATCACACACCTCATTTTATTTTTCAGATTTAGGAAAACTACAGGTAGTTTTTCCCCCACCGAACATAATACCCCTTTTTGGTGGTACTCGTATTATCAGAAATGTATAAAAACATTTTCCATTGTATCAATCATGTAACGTGTGGCCCTACTGGAAATCACGGTTGTTTCTTCACCGTCGACACAGGAGTCAGTATCCATGTCGGCGTCTGTATCTGCCATCTGAGGTAACGGCCGCTTTAGAGCCCCTGACGGCCTATGAGACGTCTGGACAGGCACAAGCTGAGTAGCCGGCTGTCTCATGTCAACCACTGTTTTTATATAGAGCTGACACTGTCACGTAATTTTCAACAGTACATCCACTCAGGTGTCGACCCCCTAGGGGGTGACATCACTGTTACAGACACTCCGTCTCAACATCATTTTTCTCCTCATATATGTCGACACAAACGTACCGACACACAGCACACACACAGGGAATGCTCTGATAGAGGACAGGACCCCACTAGCCCTTTGGGGAGACAGAGGGAGAGTATGCCAGCACACACCAGAGCGCTATATATATACAGGGATAACCTTATATAAGTGTTTTTCCCCTTATAGCTGCTGTATGTTTTAATACTGCGCCTAATTAGTGCCCCCCTCTCTTTTTTAACCCTTTCTGTAGTGTAGTGACTGCAGGGGAGAGCCAGGGGAGCTTCCCTCCAACTGAGCTGTGAGGGAAAATGGTGCCAGTGTGCTGAGGAGATAGGCTCCGTCCCCTTTCCGGCGGCCTTATCTCCCGGTTTTTTGTATATTTTGGCAGGGGTTAAATGCATCCATATAGCCCAGGAGCTATATGTGATGTATTTTTTGCCATGTAAGGTATTTCTGTCGTGTTTTATTGCGTCTCAGGGCGCCCCCCCCAGCGCCCTGCACCCTCAGTGACCGGAGTATGAAGTGTGCTGAGAGCAATGGCGCACAGCTGCAGTGCTGTGCGCTACCTTATTGAAGACAGGAACGTCTTCTGCCGCCGATTTTTCCGGACCTCTTCGCTCTTCTGGCTCTGTAAGGGGGCCGGCGGCGCGGCTCCGGGACCCATCCAGGCTGGACCTGTGATCGTCCCTCTGGAGCTAATGTCCAGTAGCCAAGAAGCCCAATCCACTCTGCACGCAGGTGAGTTCGCTTCTTCTCCCCTTAGTCCCTCGATGCAGTGAGCCTGTTGCCAGCAGGTCTCACTGAAAATAACAAACCTAAACTAAAACTTTCACTAAGAAGCTCAGGAGAGCCCCTAGTGTGCACCCTTCTCGTCGGGCACAGAAATCTAACTGAGGCTTGGAGGAGGGTCATAGGGGGAGGAGCCAGTGCACACCAGCTAGTCCTAAAGCTTTCTTTAGATGTGCCCAGTCTCCTGCGGAGCCGCTATTCCCCATGGTCCTTACGGAGTCCCCAGCATCCACTTAGGACGTTAGAGAAAATAAGGATAAAGTGGACTACAGAAACTGATGCTCTAACCAAAGGAGAGAGAGAGAGAGAGAAAAGCACAAGGGAAAGTGAGCAATCGGAACACCATAGAGAGAGGAGAGATAGAAATGCCTGAAAAAGTAAAGGGGGTTGGGTATGGCATCCGGCGCTCGGGATTCCAGCAGTCACATGATACCTAATCCTAATCCTAACCCTCTGGGGGGGGTGGCGGATAGGGCTAACCCTCAGGGGGTGGCAGCTAGGACTAACCCCCCCCCCCACCTCCTAGTGCCTTCCCTAACACCCCCTCCTCCGGTCCTAACCCTCCCTCCAATACTCGCCTTCGGGATGTTGGCTGTCTGTGTGCCGGCATCAGTCTCCCAAGTGGTGTCAGGATTCCAACATCGGTCAAATGACCGCCGGTATACCGTCTGCCGGGATGGTAAATGTATCCTGAGGACAGGTAGTGAGTGTGGAGGGATAGGTGGTTCAGTAAAATGTAACAGCTCAAACTGCGATCATTCACTGATAAATTGATTTATATCTCTCCCTTTTTAACCATTGCAGTCATAAAAGCAATGTTTTTTAAACTTTTAAATAAAGCTTGTTAGCATCCCCAGCACACTGTATATGCTGGGAGATGTAGTTCTCAATATGAAAACATTTAATTACTGTATGAACTCTAATTCCCCAACTGAAACCTCTCACAAACACACACTCCTAAATCTAGTACACACACACACATTTCCCCAGTACTGACAACTCTCATCACTTCCACACACTGACAACTCCCTCCTGCTCCTCTCCCCACTGACACTGACAGCTCCCTCACAGTCACACACATCCTCCACCCCCCCACACACACACTGATAGCACACATGCACAAATCCCCCCCTCCTCGACACTAACTGTCACGGACTGCTTGGGCAGCAGGGGGCAGGCTCTGACTTGAAGTGCTGAAATTCAACAGCTCTCTCGAACTTGCAAGGCATGGCTGTGCAGCTGTCTCCAGCCATCTCCTTGCCCACTGTGTAATTTGTGGCGTTCTCTGATGTTCCCCGCTCTGCCTCTACAACCGGCACATAATGTACAGCAGTGGTGACTCCAGAGTATGGGCCTGGAGAACTCTGCCTACCGGGGGGTAGGGATTAATAATTTCAAAGGGGCAGAGCTAGGAGTGAAGCAGTGGACAGCAGTTGAGGGGCGTTTCAAACTGTAACAGGGTTGGGACAATTTCAGTATCCTTCCCTCACCGTCTAATTGGTCAGTCCCACGCTGATTGCCATAGCGCCCTTTCGAGACTGCAGAACTCTATCCCTTAGCCACGGTTGGCACAGCTGGATGGTGCCCCTGGCAAGTGCCATCCTGGCCAAGGGGTAGATACGCCCCTGAGGGTCAGGGCCAGCAACAGAAATCTCGGGGCCCAGTACACTGATATCTCTGGGGCCCCCTCAACCCCCCCTTAACTTGGCAGAGGGATCTTTAAAAAAAAATGGAGCCTTTGACTCGGACCGTCAGTGAGGCCGGCAGGTGGTTTTCATACTGGGCTATCCAGCTCTTCGGTGGCGGTGGCAGGGACATTCAGAAAAGGGCCAGCACAGCAACATGCATAATAATGGCAATACAGTATGGACCACAGGGACTGGACAAAGTGATGGGGTAAAAGGAGGGGGGAGGGTTTAGTTGGCCTGTTAATTGTTTTCCTGCTTAAATTGAGCAGTTGGTGGATACACTTTAAAAAGCAATATTGGCACTGTGGCCCCATTATTTCTGTTCTCAATACTTGGAGCCCTGAACAAGTGTCCCCTTTGTCCCCCCTGTCACCGGGCCTGTTCAGGCGTTACCTATGGAGAAGCTGCGACATGACATCCTAGGACACGATACTGCACCATGCATCACCATTATATTTCAGTGTGCCATGTCAATATTTAAATCTTGTTCTGTGTGACGTGAGTTGTAAATGGTTGAAAATCTCTGTGCTACAGTATCGTCACCATGTAGTTATAACAACACCGCAAAACCACCAAAAGACGTGTTTTGGTAGAGGGACTGCTGGAGGGGCCCATTGGGGCCCCCAGTTTGCTACCCCACCCCAGTATACCTGTGCTGTAGCCAGTGGAAGGGGCACTATCTTCCCGGTGATCTCTTCGGGAAGATGGTGCCGCACATAGAAAGCAAAGACTCTGGCTGCACTCTCCTGCCCTCGCTCTAAGCAAGGTGATCGGGCCACAAAAGGACCCCTGTCGGACCCCGGCCTGTGGGCCACAAAAGGATGCATTGGGGGCGGCATGCGGCCCATGGGTTTGACACCCCTGCCCTAGAGTATCACAATTTGTTTCACGGCACCCCTAGGCCAAAGTTTTTTTTATTGAGAAATTCAGAAAAAAATATAAAATTAAGTAAATTGTGTTTATAGCATGTCATCCTCAGGTTCAGTTATGTTGTGAGGGAATGGTTTTGCCAATTTAATAAAGTATAAATAATTTTAATTGGTCCTGGACCACCAAACTATGCTACCAGTGCAAGAACCCCAGTTTGGAAACTACTGCCATAAAATAAACCTTTTTTGTTTTTTTTAAACTACATGTAATACACCTTAGATCTCAGTTCCTAAAAGGTTTTAAACCTTTGCATACAGTAAACTACACATATTTAAAAATCCTACACCGGGCACAAGTGCTCACGGGCCAATTTCATGGCAGTCTCGGATAGGAGGGCATTGTGGATTCACCAAGGGAATGCTGATGCTGACTCCAAGAAGAAAGGGAGTCTCTTCCCTATGAAGGTGAAGCCTTGTTTGGCGACGGCCTAGTTAATTTGATCTCGGCAGCTCCCGCAGGTAAGTCATCCTTCTTGCCCTATGTTCCCTCTCAACGGATGAAGACGCATCATTATCTGACGCAGTCATTTCGGCCCAATAGATATGCAAGAAGTTAAGATTCCCCTTTCTTTGCAGGTAGAGGAAGGAAAAGAGGGAAGAGGTCTGTAGCCTCTTCAAGATCGCAGGAGCAGAGATCGTCCTCTGCTTTTACCAAATCCACTGCATGACGCTAGGGCTCTCTTGCAGGAGCCCGCACCAGTGGGGGGCACGTCTAAAACTCTTCAGTCAGTTCTGGATTCATTGGGACCTGGACTCGTGGGCTTTACAAATAGTGTCCCAAGGGTACAAACTGGGGTTTCAAGACGTTCCCCCTCACCGATTGTTCAAATCAGCCTTAGTCAGCAGGGAGAAGGTTTTTATTCAAGCCTCTTCGTGGTCCCGAAGCCGGACGGCTCAGTCAGACCAATCTTAAATCTGAAATCCCTTAATTTCTACCTAAAGAAATTCAATTTCAAGATGGAATCTCTCAGGGTAGTGATCTCCAGTCCGGGGGATAAAGGAGATTTCATGGTTTTGGTAGACATAAAGGATGCCTACTTATATGTTCCCATTTAGCCACTGAATCAAGCTACCTGAGGTTTGCAATTCAGGATTGTCATTACCAATTTCAGACGTTGCCGTTTGGTCTGTCCACGGCTCCGAGGATTTTCACCAGGGTGATGGCGGAAATGATGGTTCTCCTTCGCAAGCAAGGAGTCACAATTATCCCGTACTTGGATGATCTCCTGATAAAGGCGAGATCCAGGGACCAGTTGGTGCAAAACATCTACTCTCCCTGACAGTTCTTCAACAACATGGTTGGCTCCTAAACTTGCCAAAATCGCAGTTGGTCCCAATGACGCGGTTGTTGTTTTTGGGAGTGATACTGGACACAGAAGAGGTTTTCTTCTAGTGGAAAGGCTCTGGAGATCCAGAGTCTGGTCAAACAAATTCTGAAACCAGCAAGAGTGTTAATCCATCAATGCATTCAGTTGCTGGGGAAGATGGTTGCGGCCTACGAGGCCATTCAGTTTGGCAGGTTCCATGCCAGAGTGTTCCAGTGGGACCTGTTGGACAAGTGGTCCGGATCCCACCTACACATGCACCGGAGGATAATCCTGTCTTCCAAGACCAGAATCTCACTCCATTGGTGGCTGCACAGTTCTCACCACCTAGAGGGGCGATGGTTCGGGATCCAGGACGGGATCCTAGGGACCACGGATGCAACCCTCTGAGGCTGGAGAGCAGTCACACAGGGGGAAAACATCCAAGGAAGATGGTCAAGTCTTCCTTGGATGTTTTCATCTCCACATAAATGTTCTGGAGTTAAGGGCCATTTAATAACTGCAGACACAGTACGCACTGGGACGGGTGCCCAGCATCCTCTACGGACTAAGAGAAAAGGATGTACCGGTAGGTATTAAAATCCTATTTTCTCTACCGTCCTAGAGGATGCTGGGGACTCCGTAAGGACCATGGGGATAGACGGGCTCCGCAGGAGACATGGGCACTTTAAGAAAGACTTTAGTTCTGGGTGTGCACTGGCTCCTCCCTCTATGCCCCTCCTCCAGACCTCAGTTTGATACTGTACCCAGTGGAGACTGGGTGCTTTTCAGGAGCTCTCCTGAGCTTTCTGACAGAAAGTATTTTGTTAGGTTTTTAATTTTCAGGGAGCACTGCTGGCAACAGACTCCCTCATCGAGGGACTGAGGGGAGAGAAGCAGCCCTACTCTCTGAGTTGCAAGGTCCTGCTTCTTAGGCTACTGGACACCATTAGCTCCAGTGGGATTGGTACGCAGGATCTCACCCTCGCCGTCCGTCCCAGAGCCGCGCCGCCGTCCCCCTCGCAGAGCCGGAAGATAGAAGCCGGGTGAGTATGAGAAGAAAAGAAGACTTCAGAGGCGGCAGAAGACTTCATGATCTTCACTGAGGTAACGCACAGCACTGCAGCTGTGCGCCTTTGCTCCCATACACCTCACATACTCCGGTCACTGTAAGGGTGCAGGGCGCAGGGGGGGCGCCCTGGGCAGCAATATAAACCTCTTTCGCAAAAATATAACATATATACAGCTGGGCACTTTATATATGTATAAGCCCCCACCAATTTTACAGTTTAAGCGGGACAGAAGCCCGCCTCCGAGGGGGCGGGGCTTCTCCCTCAGCACTCACCAGCGCCATTTTTTCTCCACAGCACCGCTGAGAGGAAGCTCCCCGGACTCTACCCTGCTTATACCACGTTAGACAAGAGGGTTGAAAAGAGGGGGGGGGGGGGGGCACATAATTCGCAAATTACATACAGCAGCACCACTGGGCAAACATTAAGTTACTGTTTTATTCCTGGGTTATATAGCGCTGGGGGGTGTGCTGGCATACTCTCTCTCTGTCTCTCCAAAGGGCCTTGTGGGGAAACTGTCTTCAGAAAAAGCATTCCCTGTGTGTGAAGTGTGTCGGTACACGTGTGTCGACATGTCTGAGGAAGAAGGCTATATTAGAGAGGAGCGGGAGCAAATGAATGTGGTGTCTCCGCCGACAGCTGATTGGATGGATATGTGGAATGTTTTAAATGCTAGTGTAAACTCATTGCACAAAAGATTAGACAAGGCAGAAGCTTTGGGACAGTCAGGGTTTCAACCCATGCCTGATCCTATGTTGCAGGGACTGTCAGGGTCTCATAAGCGCCCACTATCCCAGATTGTTGACACAGATACCGACACGGATTCTGACTCCAGTGTCGATTACGATGATGCAAAGTTACAGCCAAAATTGGCAAAATCCATTCGATTTATGATTATGGCAATAAAAGATGTTTTGCACATCACAGAGGAACCCCCTGTCGCTGACAAGAGGGTACATATGTACAAGGGAAAGAAGCCTGAGGTAACCTTTCCCCCCTCACACGAGCTGAACGAGTTATGTGAAAAAGCTTGGGAATCTCCAGATAAAAGACTGCAGATTTCCAAAAGGATTCTTATGGCGTATCCTTTCCCATCAACGGATAGGTTACGATGGGAATCCTCCCCTAGGGTGGACAAAGCATTAACACGCTTATCCAAGAAGGTAGCCCTCCCGTCCCAGGATACGGCTACCCTCAAAGAGTGTGCTGACCGCAAACAGGAGATTACCCTGAAGTCCATTTATACACATTCAGGTACCTTACTCAGACCGGCAATTGCGTCGGCCTGGGTGTGTAGTGCTGTAGCGGCATGGACAAATACCTTATCTGAGGGGATGGATAGCCTAGACAAGGATACTATTTTATTGACCCTGGGGCATATAAGAGATGCTGTCCTATATATGTGTGTATGCAAACTACAGGTGGTGCTGCAGGGCCCACACCCTTTTACTTGTCTTGTAGAGCAGCTCTGAAGCTGTTACAGTGCCCAGCTGCTGCAAGAAATCAGCTTGAATGCTTCAGGGGCTTGGGCATGGCCAACATGAGCCCCACACCGAAGGAGGGTGGGGGTGTTTAATGCAAACTTGGGGTTATCCAAGCGCCGCAAAAGGCCGCCATGCCCTGCATGCCCCTTTTCTCTTTTCATATACAGATGAGGGTTCCAGCCAACTTTGGCCCACTGCTTGGATGACATCACCGTATGCAAATCCGTCTGCTGCAGACCTTCCCCCAGGAATGCTTGCAATAGTTGTTGCATATGGTTTAATGTCCGACACATGTCCTAACTTGTGGTCTCCCTGCAGTTGTTGTCCCCAGACGAGAGTTCCCTTGTGCTTCCTCAGTTAAATCTCCTTAACTTGACGGGGGTGTGCCCGAGCAGCCACCCTCCCCAGCCCTATCCCAACACATACTTATCTTGCATATGAGATCTCTTGATCATGAAGATAGTTCTCACAGGTTGAGGTTCATCCTGGCCCCGCTCCCCGCTGGAGAGGGCTTCAGCAGAAGGGTGAGTACGTGTGGCCAGAGACCTCCCTTCCCATGTGCAGGCCTGCAGAGTCTGCCGCGCAGGATGGGGCATGTGGCACTCTCCCTCCCAGGGGCTCTTCCAGATGTAGCTCCTCAGCAGTATTTTTCCCGGGCTGCGCGGCGCTCTCCCCGACTGGCATCCGCCCTGGAACACTGCCTTCCTCAACGCAACATCAGCAGGGGGCCCTGGCCTCATCTTTCTCATGTATGTATCATGTATGTGTGTGTGATATATGTATGAATCATATATGTTTGTGATATATCTATCTATCTATCTATCTATCTATCTATCTATCTATCTATCTATCTATCTATCGTATGTGTGTGTATATATATGTATCTATCATGTATGTATGTATGTATGTATGTATCTATCTTGTATGTATGTGTTCTATCTATCTATCTATCTATCTATCTATCTATCTATCTATCTATCGTGTGTGTGATATATGTATGTATCTATCATGTATGTGTTATATGTATGTATCACACCTTCCTCTATACATATACATACATACATACATACATACATACATACACACACACACACCTATATCTGTACGTACACTGACATACACACACCAACATCTATACATTAACACGCTGACCCCTAAACGTACACCAACGTACCCACACCTGCATCTATACCTACACATGCTGACACGTGGACGTACACCGGCTTACCCACATGTGAATCTATACATACATGTGCTGACACCTGGACATACACTGATGTACCCACACCTAACATCTATACATACACATGCTAACACCTGGACGTATACAGACGTACCCACATTTGCATCCATGCATATATAGATGTAGGTGTGTGTACGTCAGTGTACGTCCAGGTGTCAACGCGTGTATGTATAGATGCAGGTGTGGGTACGTCTGTGTATGTCCAGGTGTCAGAATGTGTATGTATAGATGCAGGTGTGGGAAGGTCAGTGTAGGTTCAGGTGTCAGCGCGTGTATGTATAGATGCAGGTGCTTGTATGTCCAGATGTCAGTGCATGTATGTATAGATGCAAGTGTGGGTACGTCGGTGTATGTCCATTTGTCAGCGCGTGTATATATAGATGCAGGTGCTTGTACGTTGGTGTATGTCCAGGTGTCAGCATGTTTATGTATAGATGCAGGTGTGGGAATGTTGGTGTATGTCCAGGTGTCAGGGCGTGTATGTATGGATATTAGGTGTGGGTACATCAGTGTATGTCCAGGTGTTAGCGCATGTATGTATAGATGTATATATACACACACATACGATAGATAGATAGATAGATAGATAGATAGATAGATAGATAGATAGATAGATAGATATTATAAGGGCACGGTCGTGCCCTTATAGTAAGGCTGAATCGAACAAACG
Source organism: Pseudophryne corroboree (assembly GCF_028390025.1). Classification (NCBI taxonomy): domain Eukaryota; kingdom Metazoa; phylum Chordata; class Amphibia; order Anura; family Myobatrachidae; genus Pseudophryne; species Pseudophryne corroboree. The sequence goes on along the minus strand of NW_026967701.1, from coordinate 40,315 downwards.
GAATTCTCCCATAGGGAACTTCTGAGATGGGGGCATGGTGTTTGAGGGGCTACACCTCAAAACTGATTGGACGTACTGAGCTGAAATTTGGCATGGGCGTGTAGAATCGTCACCCGGTGCTGCATGCCAAATTTCAGGGCAAAATAATAAAAAATGAGGAATTGGGAGTAACCTAAAGTTCCAACTGTCAGTTTTTTTCTGTGACTTCCTTTGTGGCTTTTTGACACCGTTTTCCTATAGAGTGAATTAGATATTTTTTGGGAAGGCATAACTCCGGATAGAGGACGAATTAAGACTTGGGGTTTGTTTTACTAGATAGAGTATGCCCCAGTGTAGTGCCTTTTGGGGTTGTGGTTTTTCAGAAAGTTATAGGGTTTTTTTAATTAAGAGAAATATGCCCCATTATAGAGATAAGGCTTTTCAATTTGTTGCGGCTGCGCAGTGGCCGCCAGGAGAGCGAGAGTGAGTGAGGGAAGGGGTCTCGTGCAGGCTGAGGTTATAAAAGTAGCTGCTGGCGGCGGGAGGAGAGCCAGCGGTTCCTGGGTGTGTGCACCTGCGGTCCCTTACAGACTGCAGCGACCCATTAGGACTGTGGAGGAGAGGGGTAGCGGCATAGCAGCCGCAGGCTTACCGAAAGTGCTCACTACTGAGCAATATGGTCCCCTTACCCGAAGTGGGAGCCGCAGCGGGAGGAATAGCTGGAGTTGCGCCGCAGGAGAAAGTCAGAGGACATCCAGAAGAGACATCCGGTGCAGCGCTGACTCCTGACTGACAGCGCTTGCCTACTGAGCGGTGTTTTACCCCCACACCTGAAGCGGGTGCGGGAGCGGCAGCGGCAGCCGGAGAAGACAGCTGTGCTGCACGGAAGAAGTCAGGCAGCAGCAGCAGCAGCACCAGCGGGCTGAGGTGGGGAGGATCAGTATGGTCCCTTACGTGCGGCTCACATTCAGATCCATCCGGCTCCCTTCCCCTCCTCCCCTGCACCCTTAGCAGCCTGCCCCCACATCTCATTCACCCACCGCCGCAGACTCCTCCCCCACACGGTTATTATAATAAGGCTACCCCCTTCCCTCCCTGCTGTGTGTCCAGCCACCCCCCCCTCACCTGCTGTGTGTCCGGCCTACCCCCCCCCCTCACCTGCTGTGTGTCCAGCCCCCCCCCCCTCACCTGCTGTGTGTCCAGCCCCCCCCCCCTCACCTGCTGTGTGTCCGGCCTACCCCCCCCCCTCCCTGCTGTGTGTCCAGCCACCCCCCCCTCACCTGCTGTGTGTCTGGCCTACCCCCCCCTGCTGTGTGTCCAGCCCCCCCCCCCTCCCTGCTGTGTGTCCGGCCTACCCCCCCCCCTCCCTGCTGTTTGTCCGGCCTACCCCCCCCTCCCTGCTGTGTGTCCAGACCCCCCCCCTCACCTGCTGTGTGTCCAGCCACCCCCCCCCCTCACCTGCTGTGTGTCCGGCCTACCCCCCCTTCCCTGCTGTTTGTCCGGCCACCCTCCCCTCCCCTGCTGTGTGTCCGGCGGCCTACCCCCCCCCTCCCTGCTGTGTGACCGGCCTACCCCCCCCTCACCTGCTGTGTGTCCAGCCCCCCCCCCTCACCTGCTGTGTGTCCAGCCCCCCCCTCCTCCCCTGCTGTGTGTCCGGCCTACCCCCCCCTCCCTGCTGTTTGTCCGGCCACCCTCCCCTTCCCTGCTGTGTGTCCGGCCACCCTCCCCTTCCCTGCTGTGTGTCCGGCCACCCTCCCCTCCCCTGCTGTGTGTCCGGCCACCCTCCCCTCCCATGCTGTGTGTCCGGCCACCCTCCCCTCCCCTGCTGTGTGTCCGGCCTACCCCCCCCTCCCCTGCTGCGTGTCCAGCCCCCCCCCCTCACCTGCTGCGTGTCCAGCCCCCCCCCCTCACCTGCTGTGTGTCCAGCCCCCCCCTCACCTGCTGTGTGTCCAGCCACCCCCCCTCCCCTGCTGTGTGTCCGGCCTACCCCCCCCTCCCTGCTTTTTGTCCGGCCACCCTCCCCTCCCCTGCTGTGTGTCCTGCCTACCCCCCCTCCCTGCTGTGTGTCCAGCCACCCCCCCCCTCACCTGCTGTGTGTCCGGCCTACCCTCCCCCCCCCTCCCCTCCCCTGCTGTTTGTCTGGCCACCATCCCCTCCCCTCCCCTGCTGTGTGTTCGGCAACTCCCCCCTCTTCCTGCTGTGTTCGGCCACCCCCTACCCCCTCCCCTCCCTGCCGTGTGTCCGGTCACCCTCCCCTCTCTGCTGTGTGTCCAGCCACCCCCCCCCCCCTCTCTGCTGTGTGTCCGGCCACCCCCCCCAGACACGCAGCGCCTGACACACAGACATGCAACGCCTGACACGCATACGCATATGCAGCGCCTGACGCACACGCACACAGCACCTGACACACACACACACACAGCACCTGACACACACGCACACACACAGCACCTGACACACACACACACAGCACCTGACACTCACACGGACCTGACACACGCGCACACACTCACACGCAGCACCTGACACACGCACACACAGACGCAGCACCTGACACTCACACGGACCTGACACACACGCACACACTCACACGCGGTGCCTGACGCACATAGACACGCGGCGCCTGACGCACACGCGGCGCCTGACGCACACGCGGCGCCTGACAGACACGCGGCGCCTGACAGACACGCGGCGCCTGACACACACGCACAGGCAGCGCCTGGCACACACGCACAGGCAGCGCCTGACACACACGCAGCGCCTGACACACACAGACACGCAGCGCCTGACACACACAGACACGCAGCGCCTGACGCACAGGCAGCGCCTGACACACACGCGCCTGACACACGCAGCGCCTGACACACGCAGCGCCTGACACACGCAGCGCCTGACACACACACGCACCTGACACTCACATGCTCCTGACACACGCAGCACCTGACATACTCACACGCAGCACCTGACACACACGCAGACACGCAGCATCTGACACACACACACGCAGCACCTGACACACACACGCAGCACCTGACACACAGACACGCAGCGCCTGACACACACGCAGACACGCAGCGCCTGACACACACGCAGACACGCAGCGCCTGACACACACGCAGACACGCAGCGCCTGACACACACGCAGCGCCTGACACACACGCAGCGCCTGACACACACGCAGCGCCTGACACACATGCAGCGCCTGACACACACGCAGTTAATATAGGAGAAAACCCCCCAGAGCTGTGCTTTGTGGACACTTTTCAGAGAACAAATTTGTTAGCATAAAAATAAAGCCAGAAAATGAAGAGCTGTTTAATCACGCAATTTGATTTTTTTGCCAGCATATTTCTTTTTCTCTGCAACCCACTGCTAAATTGTGCTTCCTAGATGTTTTTATAAAATCACTGAATCAAATCTAACTCTGATTACATCAGAGAAGGCCAGGTACCCTACACCATAACAGGGGGTATGAAATTTGACTTGTCTACTTAAAGATCACCAAAATCTGATAACAAGGTCAATTAGGTCCCTGGGTGGGATTGAACCACCAACCTTTTGGTTAATAGCCGTACATGCTAACTGATTGCGCCACAGAGACACTTTGCAAAAGTTCATACTGACAAAGGCTAATAAGCATTCATCTAAAACGTTTCCTAGAAAAACTTTAAAAAGTCAATAATCTGGAGAGTTTTTGTAAGATGTTTCTTCCATCAACCAACGAAGAAACACATTGGTACTTTCCCATGATGAGTGAGTGCTTCAGGATCTCTTGCACTTACATGTGCAGCAGAGTACTGCAATGGAAGCATGCTAGGCCCATAACCCAGAGGTAGGCAGATTGAAACTATCCTCTGCTATATGCATTTTTTTTTTGTTAATTAAAGTAATCCAAAACTGGGATTGATATTTTGGCTCTTTTATTTTTACTTAAAGTACAATAACTTTTACCATTTTAATTTGTTTTAATAGTATATTGACAGTATTGTTTTCTTTCAAAAATCCACTTCATTTTCTTTACCCTATTATTAAAATGGTAATTGACAAAAACAAACTACATTGTCACCAGAAGAGCAATACAAAATGTACAAGTGATATATTAAAATCATCTTTCCAGCTTGAATTTCAATGATGCATTGGGGCAACGATTTTGTGAGAAACATCTTCACCCTTAAATAAAGATTTTCTTAATTCCTTACCTGTGTGCTAATTAGATATCACCTTGTTTTCACATTAAACAGACTTCCACATGAGAAAGCAGCAAGGATGCAGTGGCGTTAATGTTTCCTGGTGTCAACCTGTATTATTTCAGTAGACATTGAAATGAGGATGCATCTTGCTGCCTTTCCAATGAAGCAAGTTTAATTTAGTAATAGGTGAAAAACCATCCCTACAAAGGTGTTAATCAGAGACTTGGCTTTGTGGACACTTTTCAGAGAACAAATTTGTTAGCATAAAAATAAAGCCAGAAAATGAAGAGCTGTTTAATCACGCAATTTGATTTTTTTGCCAGCATATTTCTTTTTCTCTGCAACCCACTGCTAAATTGTGCTTCCTAGATGTTTTTATAAAATCACTGAATCAAATCTAACTCTGATTACATCAGAGAAGGCCAGGTACCCTACACCATAACAGGGGGTATGAAATTTGACTTGTCTACTTAAAGATCACCAAAATCTGATAACAAGGTCAATTAGGTCCCTGGGTGGGATTGAACCTCAACGCAACATCAGCAGGGGGCCCTGGCCTCATCACCATCCCAGGTCTTTCTCATGTATGTATCATGTATGTGTGTGTGATATATGTATGAATCATATATGTTTGTGATATATATATATATATATATATATATTCCATAGACAAAAAACCTTACGGTTTCACATGTCCCATTAAGGCTTCTTAGACATGATCGAAATTTCAGAAGCCTGTTGTAACTCTTCCACTCAAACTCCAAAAAGCAATGAAATTCCGATCATTAAGGCTGACGCCTTAATGGACGTGTTCCTTGCGCAATACAGATATGGTATGCCATCACAGCCTGTGGGTAAGTGCAGATTCAGCACTCACACAGAGTGAGATTGCTGTCACTCACACAATGGTGGAGCTGCTAATTCACAGATTTGTGTGCTCATTGGAATACACACATGCAGTCTATGCAACTGAAGGTCTGAGCAGTTTTGTGGTGCTCCCATCCCACACAGTGCCCACAACCATCCCATTCAGTCAACACAACAAAGCCACCTTGTTACAACATCCTTCTAACTCCATACATCCATCTCACTTAGTATACACATTTAGCTCCCTCAAACATCTTGGTTAATTGCTAAACTATAATACCCCATCTACGGTCTATGCATCTACACTTACTTCCCCTATACACCACCATGCTGCCCGGTCTTCCCCAATCCCTACTGCTGTGTTCTCCCATCTGTGCTAGTCTGTACTAACTTATCTGTACCATCTGTCTTTCCCCACCTGTGCATTGTCTGTACCACCGTTTCCTTCTCTCTGTGCTGCTCAGTGTTTCCTTCTTCAACGTCACTCCGCCTCCTCCAGTACATGGCACACTGTCTTCTCTCCCATCTGCACCAGTTTTCTACCCATCCATGCCAGTGTTTTCAACCCATCTGCACCATTTCCCCCATCTGCACCGCTCTGTCTCCCTTCCCATACTTGCTGCTTAATCTACCCCCTATCCACACCACTCTTACCCTATTCATGTAGCTGACATCCTGAAGGTAAATTTAGTGGATCCTGCACTCTTGGCAGGGGGATAACCGCCACAGCCCACCCCCCAGTGGTCCGGAAACGCCTCCGTTGTGCAGACCATGCCCTGCCAATGGCATTCTAACGCTGTTTGCACGCCCCCCTCCTTCCCCGCAACCACCTCTGCCTATCAATCAGGCAGGGTGATAGCATCTCACTGGGCTCCTGGGGTACGCACGCGCAGTGCGGCCATTGCACGTGCGTACCTCACAAACTAATTCAGACTTCAATCGCTGCTGCTGCTGCGGTCTGAATTACCCCCTGTGTTTCTCTGTCCCCCCCATTAGTGCTGCTTAGTGTTCCCTCTATCCACACACTTCTGTTCCCCCATCCACACCGCTCTCCTCCCTCCAATCAACAACACTCTTACCTCATCTGAGCAGCTTTGTCTTCCGCTCAGACCTTCAGTTGCATAGACTGCATGTGTGTATTCCAATGAGCACACAAATCTGTGAATTAGCAGCTCCACCATTGTGTGAGTGACAGCAATCTCACTCTGTGAGAGTGCTGAATCTGCACTTACCCACAGGCTGTGATGGCATACCATATCTGTATTGCGCAAGGAACACGTCCATTAAGGCGTCAGCCTTAATGATTGGAATTTCATTGCTTTTTGGAGTTTGAGTGGAAGAGTTACAACAGGTTTCTGAAATTTCGATCATGTCTAAGAAGCCTTAATGGGACATGTGAAACCGTAAGGTTTTTTGTCTATGGAATTTCATCGCTTTTTTTAAATTTATTTTTTTTATTCAGAAATGTAAAATTTCACTTAAAGAATAAACATTTGATTTTTTAAATGTTTAATGAAAATGTTCGTATAACATCACTGTTCTGTGCAAAATTATTTTATTAACCAAACCAAATTGTTTAAGGTCCGTACACACTTAACGATTTAATGAGCGACGTCGCTCATTTTATCGTTAAGTGTGTATGCAGCCAGCGACAAACGATGCGCGGCCCCGCGGGTCGGCAACAATCTTCGCTGTCGGTAGGGCATGCAGGAAGGATGTGGACTGTCGTCCACGACCTTCATGCAGGGCTGGCGGGGGCGTGACGTCACTGAGCGATATGAGCGGTCATATCGCTCAGTGTGTACAGTCGGCCGCCGGCCGGCCCGGGAGGGGAAACATTAGATGATGTAGCTCACAGAGCGACATCGTTTAATGTGTACGGGCCTTTAGACTTTGGTCAAAATATTTTGCTGCCTTTGCAGCTGATGCAGGGAGGGGGGTAGGCGGCAGCAGCCTGTAACTGAGGCTGGAGGTAGGCGTGAAATGCATTGCTTGTACGTGTGAGTGCGTGGTGTCAGGTGCTGCGCGTGTATATGTGTGTGTGTGTCAGGTGCTGCCTGTGTATGTGTGTGTCAGCTCCTGTGTGTATGTGTGTGTCAGGTGCTGCGTGTATATATGAGTGTGTCTGATGGTGCGTGTGTATGCGTCAGCTGCCGCGTGCGTGTGTGTGTGTGTGTGTGTGTGTGTGTGTGTGTGTGTGTCAGGTGTTGCGGGTGTATATGTGTGTGAGTATCAGGTGCTCCGCGTGTGTACAAGTGTATGTCTGGTGCTGTGCATGAATACGTATGTCTGTGTCAGGTGATGCGCGTGTACATGAGTGTGCGTCAGGTGCTGCGCGTGTACATGAGTGTGCATTAGGTGCTGCGCGTGTACATGAGTGTGCGTCAGGTGCTGCGTGTGTACATGAGTGTGCGTCAGGTGCTGCGCGTGTACATGTGTGTGCGTCAGGTGCTGCGCGTGTACATGTGTGTACCTCAGGTGCTGCACGTGTCTATGTGTGTGTGAGTAAGGCACTGCGTGTGTATGTGTGTGTCTGATGGTGTGCGTGTATATGCATGTGTCAGGTGCTGCGTGTATATGCATGTGTCAGGTGCTGCGTGTATATGCATGTGTCAGGTGCTGCGTGTATATGCATGTGTCAGGTGCTGCGTGTATATGCATGTGTCAGGTGCTGCGTGTATATGCATGTGTCAGGTGCTGCATGTTTATTTTATTGTGTATAATGGTACGTGTGTGTGTCAGGTGCCGCACGTGTATGTGTGTGTGTGTCAGGTGTTGCGCGTGTATGTGTGGGTCAGGTGCTGCATGTTTATTTTATTGTGTCTGATGCTACGTGTGTGTGTGTCAGGTGCCGCACGTGTATGTGTGTGTGTCAGGTGTTGCGCGTGTATGTGTGTGTCAGGTGCCGCGCGTGTATGTGTGTGTCAGGTGCCGTTCCCCTTCTTCCCATCCCAGCTCTCTCTGTAGAATACAGCTCTGCACCCAGAGAGAGGGAAAGACTAGGGGGCTGATCACTGCACTGCTCACTTTTTGGTCATGAGTTCGGCCTCCTGTTTCTTCCAGTGCTGTGTTCCTGCAGCCTAGCCCTCCCTGTTGTGCCAGAGAATCAGCCCTTCCTTCCCCTGACAGAGAGAGAGAGCCCGAGGCAGATACACTCTTCCCGTAGCTGGCCTACCCCCAGTACTTCAGCACTGGCCATGCGGCAGTCAACAAAGGAGACCAGCAGGGGGTTCTGGCAGCATCAGCTGTGGCCGCAGCTGGATCGGGGAGGCCTGCAGTGTCTGAGGTGGGCAACACTTCCTCCGCCGCTGTCACCTTCCCCTGCCGGAGAGAAAGCCAGAGACATACCCTTCCCGCAGCTGGGATACCCCTAGTACCTCAGCGCTGGACAGGCAGAAGTCTATGGAGGGGACCGGCAGGGGTTTCGGGCCGCAGCAGTAGCAGCGGCCGCAGTCAGATCAGGGAGGCCTGCAGGGTCAGAACTGGGCAGCACTTCCACCAACACTGTCACCTCTGTGCTGGGCATGTACACCAGTCCGTACGGACGGAGGTGTCCACAACAGGCAGCAGTATAATGAGTCAGACAAACTCATTACACGCTGCCCACTGCTGCGCCGCATGCCCTCGATGGAGGAAGCCTAGATGCGGTCCCCAGCGGCAGCGAGGGAGAAGGGTGATCACATCACCCTTCAACCCGGCACCTCACAATCAGCTGGGGATCTGCAGTAGCTTCATCTCTCTCTTTCTCTCCCTCTCTGACAGCACAGCAGCCCCTCTGGGTCCCATGTAGCTCTGCCCCCCTGCTCACAGTTCACTCGGCCTCTCCTGATTAAAAAGAAAATAAGAGCCTGACCTGCTGCTCAGATGCGAGGAGGGGACGGGCGGTAGGTCCTCTGTGAGTACACTACACAGTCAAAATTAACTCTGACTCCTCACAACAGTGTGGACTGCAGGCGACGTCAGATGCCAATTTGGGTGTGCTTGCCGCACTACCTGCCCATCAAGCCCAACGTGGCATTTTGTATTAGGAACCCTATAACAGCATTCCGACATCCCTCCCTATGACGCAGCCATCCATACACTGCCGCTCTCATACATCCGTACACCGCCACTCTCATACATCCGCACACTGCCGCTCTCACACAACTGTACACTGTTGCTCTCATACATCCATACACTGCCGCTCTCATACATCCGTACAACCCCGCTCTCATACATCCGTACAACCCCGCACTCTTACAGCCGCCCCAGAGATATCAGTGTACTGGGCCCCGAGATTTCTGTTGCTGGCCCTGACCCTCAGGGGCGTATCTACCCCTTGGCCAGGGGTGATATGGAGATAGTGGTTGACTGAGGCAGGGGTGACAGAGATAGTGGGTGACTAAAGCAGGGGTGACTGGTATAGTGGGTGACTGAGGCAGGGGTCGCAGGTATAGTGGTTAACTGAGGCAGCGGTGACTGGGAGATAGTGGGTAACTGGGGCAGGGGTGACAGGGAAAGTGTGTGACTCAGGCAGGGGTGATAGGGAGATAGTGGGCAGCAGATCACTGCCTCGCTGACAGCAGCACATCCCTGCTTCACTGACAGCAGCACATACCTGCCTCACTTATAGCAGCACATCCCTGCCTCACTGGCAGCAGCAGATCCCTGCCTCACTGGCAGCAGCAGATCACTGCTTCACTGACAGCAGCACATCCCTGCCTCACTGGCAGCAGCAGATCCCTGCCTTACTGACAGCTGTATTCAGACCTGATCTCTGCTGTGCATATTCACACAACAGGAGATCAGGTCTGAAGTGTGTGTGTGTGTGCTGGTGCCGCAGTGCACCGGCACATGCCAGAGATGCGATCAGCATCTCTGCCCAGTGAGCGCCTCTGCCAACACATACTTATCTTGCATATGAGATCTCTTGATCATGAAGATAGTTCTCACAGGGTGAGGTTCATCCATTACATTTTAAAGTAGGAAGGTACAAATTACATATTCAAATTACATATATGTGCTGGATTCAAATATTTTCCCCCCTTCCTTTCTCAATTGTGCCCATCAGCAGCTATTCTAATGTTGCTGCCAATGGGTGTGACACATTCATTTCTTCTGTGGGGTACACTGGACTCCACAAGGATTCACATTGTGGTGTAGAGTAGGATCTTGATCTGAGGCACCAACAGGCTCAAAGCTTTTGACTGTTCCCAAGATGCTCAGCGCCCCCTGCTCTATAACCTCGCTTCCATGAACAGGGAGCTCAGTTTGTAGTTGGTGCCTTCAGTAGCAGGACACTTAACAGGGGGCTGCCTCAGGCAGCCTATACTTAGCTATTAATTTTGACAAGAAAAGAAGAACTTTTTTTATAAGAATGTTCAAGGGCTGCAGCAGGCTAGGTCTAATAGACATCTTTACTGCAGCTCCGTCACTCCCAGCGGCGCAGTATACTCCCGTGCCCTGGTTGCTGGGTCACTGCAGCGGAGGCTCCGGTTTCTTCCTAAGGTCAGTCACACACACACCGCCCTCCGGGATCACGAGGCCGCTGATGAAAGGGAGGTAAGGGGCTTCTGTGCCCACACTATACCGTGATCCAGCATGGCTGTAGGGGGCGGGCCGTGTGCGCACTGGCGTGGACACTGATTACTGGGCAGCCGCTCCACTAGCCACCAGGGACAGTTAAGGAGCACAGCTCTGGGGTTTTTTCTCCTATATTAACCCCATTTTGTACTACCCGCAGTGCATTGTGATAGGTAATGGGGCCTGATTCAGGTTGGATCGCAATCAAACTGCAAAAACTGCTAAGAGCATACGCATCCGCCTGCATTTTCTGCGGCACCCCGCAGATAATGCGATCACCTCTGCCTGTGAATCGGTGAAGGGGGGGGGGGAGGGGGGTCAACAACACTCCATTTCCATGCTAACAAATTTGTTCTCTGAAAAGTGTCCACAAAGCACAGCTCTGGGGGGTTTTCTCCTATATTAACCCCATTTTGTACTACCTGCAGTGCATTGTGATAGGTAATAGAGCCTGATTCAGGTTGGATTGCAATCACAATAAGCAATCCAACTGCAAAAATTGCTAAGAGCATACGCATGCGCCTGCATTTTCTGTGACTGTCAATCGGTGCGGGGGGGGGGGTCAGCAACACTCCATTTCAAAGTCGGAGATGGAGCGGTGCGGGGGCAGGGCTTCAACGGAGAAACAGGAGGCGTGGTCAGAGCGGCTGCATGACATCACATGCAGCCGTTGCGATCACAAAAATGGTGGCGGCTTCCTGCGCACACGTACAGTCTGCACCAACAGGAGGCTAACCCATTTTTTATGATCACGCTGAACTGCACTGAGACTGCAATTTCAGCGTGGTCAAGAAGGGAGGCGGCATGCTGGGTGGCCATGCCCTGTGATGGGTGGCCCCAGCATGCGAACCAAAGGATTGCAAATTCTGTTACTTAGCAGAATTTGCAATCCTTACTGAATTAGGCCATTGATTACAAAATTGTAAACAATATTTGAAGTTTTTCTTCAGGGACTAACACAAAAGATGCTTGGGGCTACTAACACATGGGTAAGCCACGTAAAGCTTCCCATGGGTCAGTGGCATCACAACGGGGTTGCGGCACACACCCGAGTGTCACCCGCCAAGTGGGGTGACACCAAAGTGCCGGCTCTTCTTCAGTGACAGAATATGGGTGTTTCACTGTGACATTACGTGCAACACCCAGTTTCTGTCACTGTGCAGGAGCCAGCACCACTCACACACTAGTCCCCGGGTACAGCCCCCAACCCCCGGGATACCCGCAGCAACAAAATGGTGATTCAGGCCACGCCCCTACCTATGAGACCATGCCTCCTTTTTACCATTGCGCTGCTTATCTGCTCGCACTGCATTACAATCTCCCTCGCCGCCTCTCTGGGTGTCACCAGTGATAGTGACACCTCTGCCATGCTTGTAGCAGCTGGTCCTAAGATCTACGCCTCCAGCCCTGAGTGTTTTCCCTTGTGACTTGTTGATCATCATAGCGAAGCAGATGCTTACAGAAAACTGCAGGGGTTTAGATTGAAAAGAAAAACATTGACGAACCCATCATTTCAGCGACAGGGTCTGCCACACGACTGACTGAAATGACTGGTTGGTTTGGGCCCCCACCAAAAAAGAATCAATCAATCTCTCCTTGCACAAACTGGCTCTACAGAGGCAAGATGTCCACCTCATCATCCTCCGATTCCTCACCCCTTTCACTGTGTACATCCCCCTCCTCACAGATTATTAATTCGTCCCCACTGGAATCCACCATCTCAGATCCCTGTGTACTTTCTGGAGGCAATTGCTGGTGAATGTCTCCACGGAGGAATTGATTATAATTAATTTTGATGATCATCATCTTCTCCACATTTTCTGGAAGTAACCTCGTACGCCGATTGCTGACAAGGTGAGCGGCCGCACTAAACACTCTTTCGGAGTACACACTGGAGGGAGGGCAACTTAGGTAGAATAAAGCCAGTTTGTGCAAGGGCCTCCAAATTGCCTCTTTTTCTCCACCATTCTTTCAAAGGTGACAGAATCATATGCAGTGACAGTAGACGACATGTCAGTAATCGTTGCCAGGTCCTTCAGTCTGGACCAGATGTCAGCACTCACTCCAGACTGCCCTGCATCACCGCCAGCGGGTGGGCTCGGAATTCTTAGCCTTTTCCTCGCACCCCCAGTTGCGGGAGAATGTGAAGGAGGAGCTGTTGACGGGTCACGTTCCGCTTGACTTGACAATTTTCTCACCAGCAGGTCTTTGAACCTCTGCAGACTTGTGTCTGCCGGAAAGAGAGATACAATGTAGGTTTTAAATCTAGGATCGAGCACGGCGGCCAAAATGTAGTGCTCTGATTTCAACAGATTGAATCCTGGTTAAGCAAATTAAGGGCTCCATCCACAAGTCCCACATGCCTAGTTGAATCACTCTGTTTTAGCTCCTCCTTCAATGTCTCCAGCTTCTTCTGCAAAAGCATGATGAGGGGAATGACCTGACTCAGGCTGGCAGTGTCTGAACTGACTTCACGTGTGGAAAGTTCAAAGGGTTGCAGAACCTTGCACAACGTTGAAATCATTCTCCACTGCGCTTGAGTCAGGTGCATTCCCCCTCCTTTGCCTATATCGTGGGCAGATGTATAGGCTTGAATGGCCTTTTGCTGCTCCTCCATCCTCTGAAGCATATAGAGGGTTGAATTCCACCTCGTTACCACCTCTTGCTTCAGATGATGGCAGGGCAGGTTCAGGAATGTTTGGTGGTGCTCCAGTCTTCGGCATGCGGTGGCTGAAGGCAGAAAGTGGCCCGCAATTCTTCGGGCCACCGACAACATCTCTTGCACGCCCCTGTCGTTTTTTAAATAATTCTGCACCACCAAGTTCAATGTATGTGCAAAACATGGGACGTGCTGGAATTTGCCCAGATGTAATGCACGCACAATATTGGTGGCGTTGTCCGATGTCACAAATCCCCAGGAGAGTTCAATTGGGGTAAGCCATTCTGCGATGATGTTCCTCAGTTTCCGTAAGAGGTTGTCAGCTGTGTGCCTCTTATGGAAAGCGGTGATACAAAGCGTAGCCTGCCTAGGAACGAGTTGGCAATTGCGAGATGCTGCTACTGGTGCCGCCGCTGCTGTTCTTGCTGCGGGAGGCAATACATCTACCCAGTGGGCTGTCACAGTCATATAGTCCTGAGTCTGCCCTGCTCCACTTAACCACAGACAAGTGGACATTGGGTACAACTGCATTTTTTAGGACACTGGTGACTCTTTTTCTGAGGTCTGTGTACATTTTCGGTATCGCCTGCCTAGAGAAATGGAACCTAGAGGGTATTTGGTACCGGGGACAAAGTACCTCAATCAAGTCTCTAGTTGCCTCTAAATTAACGATGGATACCGGAACCACGTTTCTCACCACCCAGACCTGAGTTATCCGCTTTGCAGCAGGATGACTGCTGTGATATTTCATCTTCCTCGCAAAGGACTGTTGGACAGTCAATTGCTTACTGGAAGAAGTACAAGTGGTCTTCCGACTTCCCCTCTGGGATGACGATCGACTCCCAGCAGCAACAACAGCAGCGCCAGCAGCAGTAGGCGTTACACTCAAGGATGCATCGGAGGAATCCCAGGCAGGAGAGGACTCGTCAGACTTGCCAGTGACATGGCCTGCAGGACTATTGGCTCTCCTGTCTAAGGAGGAAATTGACACTGAGGGAGTAGGTGGTGTGGTTTGCAGGAGCTTGGTTACAAGAGGAAGGGATTTAGTGGTTAGTGGACTGCTTCCGCTGTCATCCAAAGTTTTTGAACTTGTCACTGACTTATGATGAATGCGCTGCAGGTGACGTATAAGGGAGGATGTTCCGAGGTGGTTAACGTCCTTATCCCTACTTATTACAGCTTGACAAAGGCAACACACGGCTTGACACCTGTTGTCCGCATTTGTGTACAGGATGCATACCTTCATGTCCCCATTTATCCACCTCATCAGGCGTAACTCAGATTTGCGGTACAGGACTGTCATTGCCAATTTCAGACGTTGCTGTTTGGTCTCTCCATGGCCCTGAGAATTTTCACCAAGGTAATGGCGGAAATGATGGTGCTCCTGTGCAAGCAAGGTGTCACAATTATCCCGTACTTGGGCGATCTCATAAAAGCGAGATCAAGAGAGCAGTTGCTGAACAGCGTATCACTTTCACTGAAAGTGTTACAGCAACACGGCTGGATTTTCAATATCCCGAAGTCGCAGTTGATTCCTACTACTCGTCTGTCTTTCTTGGGCATGATTCTGGACACAGACCAGAAGAGGGTTTATCTCCTGATAGAAAAGGCCCAGGAACTCATGACTCTTGTCAGGAACCTATTGAAACCAAAACAGGTGTCAGTGCATCACTGCACTCGAGTCCTGGGAAAGATGGTGGCATCATACGAGGCCATTCCATTCGGCAGGTTCCATGCGAGGACTTTCCAATGGGACCTACTGGACAAGTGGTCCGGGTCACATTTACAGATGCATTGGTTGATCACCCTGTCCCCCAGGGTCAGGGTATCACTCTTGTGGTGGCTGCAGAGTGCTCACCTTCTCGAGGGACGCAGATTCAGCATTCAGGGCTGGATCCTGGTGACCACAGACGCAAGCCTCCAAGTTTGGGGAGCAGTCACACAGGGAAGAAATTTCCAAGGTCTTTGGTCAAGTCAAGAGACTTGTCTTCACATCAACATCCTGGAACTAAGGGCCATATACAATGCCCTACGTCAAGCGGAGACCTTACTTTGCGACCAACCGGTTCTGATCCAGTCAGACAACGTCACCGCAGTGGCTCATGTAAACCGCCAAGGCGGCACAAGAAGCAGAGTGGCGATGGCACAAGCCACCAGAATTCTTCGCTGGGTGGAGAATCACGCAAGCGCACTGTCAGCAGTGTTCATTCCGGGAGTGGACAACTGGGAAGCAGACATCCTCAGCAGACACGACCTACATCCGGGAGAGTGGGGACTTCATCAGGAAGTCTTTGCACAGATTACAAGTCGGTGGGAACTGCCACAGATAGACATGATGCCGTCCCGGCTCAGCAAAAAGCTACAGAGGTATTGCGCAAGGTCAAGAGACCCTCAGGCAGTAGCTGTAGACGCCCTAGTGACACCGTGGGTGTTCCAGTCGGTCTATGTATTTCCTCCTCTTCCTCTCATACCCAAGGTGTTGAGGATAATAAGACAAAGAGGAGTGAGAACAATCCTCATTGTTCCAGATTGGCCACGGAGGACCTGGTATCCGGATCTGCAGGAAATGCTCACAGAAGATCTGTGGCCTCTCCCTCTAAGACAGGACCTGTTGCATCAGGGGCCCTGTCTGTTCCAAGACTTACCGCGGCTGCGTTTGACGGCATGGCGGTTGAATGCCGGATCCTAGCATTCCGGTTGAGGTCATCCCTACGCTGATAAAGGCTAGGAAGGATGTAACGTTAAAACATTACACCGTATATGGCGAAATTATGTTTCTTGGTGTGAGGCCAGGAATGCTCCTACGGAAGAATTCCATCTGGGCCGTTTCCTTCACTTCCTACAAACTGGAGTGAATTTGGGCCTAAAATTAGGCTCTATTAAGGTCCAGATTTCGGCCTTATCCATTTTCTTTCAAAAAGAATTGGCTTCTCTTCCAGAAGTTCAGACTTTTGTAAAAGGAGTGCTGCATATTCAGCCTCCTTTTGTGCCTCCGGTGGCACCTTGGGACCTTAACGTGGTGTTAAGTTTTCTAAAATTACACTGGTTTGAACCACTTAAAACAGTGGAGTTAAAATATCTCACATGGAAGGTGGTCATGTTATTAGCCTTGGCTTCGGCTAGGCGAGTGTCGGAATTAGCGGCTTTGTCACATAAAAGCCCATATTTGGTATTCCATGTGGATAGAGCGGAATTGCAGACCCGTCCTCAATTCCTACCAAAAGTGGTCTCATCTTTTCATATGAACCAACCTATTGTGGTGCCTGTGGCTACGCGTGACTTGGAGGATTCCGAGTTACTTGATGTGGTTAGGGCTTTGAAAATTTACGTGGCCAGGACGGCTAGAGTCAGGAAAACTGAAGCGCTGTTTGTCCTGTATGCAACCAACAAGATTGGTGCCCCTGCTTCAAAGCAGGCTATTGCTCGCCGGATTTGTAACACGATTCAGCAAGCGCATTCTATGGCTGGATTGCAGTTACTGAAATCGGTCAAGGCCCATTCCACGAGGAAAGCGGGCTCTTCTTGGGCAGCTGCCCGAGGGGTCTCGGCACTACAGCTGTGTCAAGCTGCTACTTGGTCGGGTTCACACACCTTTGCAAAATACTATAAGTTTGATACCCTGGCTGAGGAGGAACTCATGTTTGCTCAATCGGTGCTGCAGGGTCATCCGCACTCTCCCGCCCGTTTTGGAGCATTGGTATAATCCCCATGGTCCTTACGGAGTCCCCAGCATCCTCTAGGACGTTAGAGAAAATAAGATTTTAAACCTACTGGTAAATCTTTTTCTCGTAGTCCGTAGAGGATGCTGGGCGCCCGTCCCAAGTGCGGACTACTTCTGCAATACTTGTATATAGTTATTGCTTCAATAAGGGTTATGTTATAGTTGCATCGGTCCTGCACTGATGCTATGTTGTTTTTTCATACTGATAACTGGGTAGTTTATCACAAGTTATACGGTGTGATTGGTGTGGCTGGTATGAATCTTGCCCTGGATTAACAAAATCCTTTCCTCATACTGTCCGTCTCCTCTGGGCACAGTTTCTCTAACTGTGGCATAGAGGGAGGAGCCAGTGCACACCCAGAACTAAAGTCTTTCTTAAAGTGCCCATGTCTCCTGTGGAGCCCGTCTATCCCCATGGTCCTTACGGAGTCCCCAGCATCCTCTACGGACTACGAGAAAAAGATTTACCGGTAGGTTTAAAATCTTATTTTCTACTTTATTCTTTTCTATCCTAGTTTATTACGACCAACTCTCATCCAAGGAGTTTGATATTCTACTACCTGCATGCAATTTAAATTGCTTAAATTGTTTATATGGTTGATTTGTCCTTCACAATCCATAATCTGCAACTTGGATGTACTTGTGTCATTGAAAATCTTATAATAAAAATGTATATACAGATACTCAACCTGTATATTGAAAAAAAAAAGTTATAAGACATATGCATTCAATATTTGAAGAAACAAAATAAAATAAAGCTATCTATTGGGTTTCACTAACAAGCACATTGGAAGACTTGACTACTGTTAAAAGACATGCATTACATGGTATAGAGCCACAAACCACAATGTAGTAAAATAAAAACAAACTTACATGTGTATCAAACCTATGTGAGGCTTACATTGATAGTGCAAGATCAACACTCTATCAACTGTGCAAACTAGACTGCACATAAATGCCATAAATGTCACGCAGCCGTCACGGCCCGCCCCCATACGGTCCGGTCATGTCTGCGTTGTCCTGACTGTGCCCCCAAAATGGCGGCACAACGCCGCTGGCCCGACTCCTCCTGCCCAGTGACCGCCTCTGCCTGTCAATCAGGCAGAGGCGCTCACTGGGCAGAGATGCTGATCGCATCTCTGGCATGTGCCGGTGCACTGCGGCACCAGCACACACGCACTTCAGACCTGATCTCCTGTTGTGTGAATATGCACAGCAGGGATCAGGTCTGAATTAGGCCCTATATACAGCTGTCAGTAAGGCAGGGATGTGCTGCTGCCAGTGAGGCAGGGATGTGCTGCTGGTAGTGAAGCAGTGATGTGCTGCTGTCAGCGAAGCAGTGCTGTGCTGCTGTCAGCGAGACAGGGATGTGCTGCTGTCAGCGAGGCAGGGATGTGCTGCTGTCAGCGAAGCAGGGATGTGCTGCTGTCAGCGAAGCAGGGATGTGCTGCTGTCAGCGAGGCAGGGATGTGCTGCTGTCAGCGAGGCAGGGATGTGCTGCTGTCAGCGAAGCAGGGATGTGCTGCTGTCAGTGAAGCAGGGATGTGCTGCTGTCAGCGAGGCCGGGATGTGCTGCTGTCAGCGAGGCAGGGATGTGCTGCTGTCAGCGAGGCAGGGATGTGCTGCTATAAGTGAGGTAGGGATGTGCTGCTGTCATTGAAGCAGGAATGTGCTGCTGCAGTGAGGCAGAGATATGCAGCCCACTATCTCCCTATCACCCCTGCCTGAGTCACACACTTTCCCTGTCACCCCTGCCTCAGTTACCCACTATCTCCCAGTCACCGCTGCCTCAGTCAACCACTATATCTGCGATCCCTGCCTCAGTCACCCACTATACCAGTCACCCCTGCTTTAGTCACCCACTGTCACCCTATCACCCCTGCTTCAGTCACCCACTATCCCTGTCAACCCTGCCTCAGTCACCCACTATCTCCCAGTCACCCCTGCCTCAGTCAGCCACTATCCCTGTCACCCCTGCCTCAGTCTCTTACTGTCCCTGTCACCCCTGCCACAGTCATCCACTATCTCCCTATCACCCCTGCCTTAGTCATTTATTATACCTGTCACCCACTTTCTTCCCATACTTACCCAACCCCTTCCTATCACCCCTCCCTCAGTAACCCACTATCTCCCTGTCACCCACTATCTCCCAGTCACCCCGGCCTCAGTCACCCACTATCTCCCACTCATACATGCTTCAGTCACCCACTATCTCCCAGTCATCCCTGCCTCAGTCACCTACTGACACCAGTGCAGACATTTCTGCTGCGGCCTCTCCACTCTCCAGCGTGAACGTCCTGACGACTCAGGAAATCCGCTTCCTAGTTGAGGACTCCGGGAATGAACACTGCCGATATTGCTGTCAGATGACTTTCTACCCAACGGAGGATTTTTGATACTTCCAGCTTTGCCATGCAGTTTCGAGTGCCGCCTTGATGATTTGTGTACACTACCGTGGTGGCGTTGTCAGATTGTACTTGAACAGGTCTGTTCTGTACTAGAGGCAGGGCCAGTGTCAATTAATTGAACACTGCCTGCAATTCCAGAATGTATATCAGGAGGAGAGATTCCTCCCTGGTCCACCGACCCTGGAGAAAGTGTTGCTCCAACACCATGGCCCAGCCCAAAAGACTGGCATCCATTGTCAGGAGGACACAGTTGGAGATCTAGAAGGGATGGCCCCTGCTCAACTGTTGGTCCTGTAGCCACCAGCTCAGTGTCAGACGAACCTCCGGAGTCAAGGAGATCATTTGAGACATCATCCGATGAGGCAGGCCGTCCCACTTGGAGAGGATTAACCTCTGCAGAGGGCGGTAATGAAATTGAGCGTACTCTACCATATCGAAAGCCGACACCATGAGGTCTAGTACTTGCATCGCTGTGTGTATCAACACTCTTGGGCGAGAGAGGACGATACTGTCCTGAATTTTCAGGACTTTCTCTGGAGACAGAAACAATTGTTGGCTGTGTGTGTCCAGCAGTGCCCCTAGGTGCACAATGTTCCGAGCAGGGACCAGCGAGGACTTTTTTCAGTTGATGAGCCACCCGTGGACTTTTAGGAATTGGACCGCCAGTTCCAGATAACTGTGGAGAACCTCTTGGGAGTTCACCAGGATCAGCAAGTCGTCCAGATTTGGCAGGATCCTGATTCTCTGATGGTGAAGGGTCGTCATCACGGCCATGACCTTGGTGAATATCCGAGGTGCCGTGGCCAAACCAGAAGGCAGGACTTGAAATCCAAAAACAAACCAGGCACAACACTGCTTAGCTTCCATCATCAGATGAGATTGGACCAGTGGCGTAACTACTGCCCCCGCAGTCCTCGTGGTGGCTTGGGGGCGAGGGGCTGCGGGGGCGCCACTGATTTACAGCAGACTGACATGCGGACGAGCGTCCGCATGTCAGTCTGCAGTCTCCTTCCCTCCGCCGCTTTTTGGAGGGACACGGAGGGCACACAGCGCGCCTCCCTGTGTCCCTCCTGCTGCATCATCTCCGGCGGCCGCGGGTCTAATAGGGGGAAGTGCCGTCCGTGAGCTCTAATTGGCTCACGAACTGGCACTTCCCCCTATTAGACCCGCGGCCGCCGGAGATGATGCAGCAGGAGGGACACAGGAGAGACGAGCTGTGCCCTCCGTGTCCCTCCAAAAAGCGACGGCAGGGGGGGGGTAAATATCTGGCACTGGGGGCATATATGGCACGGGGGGAGGGAGGAATATCTGGCACTGGGGCATTTCTGGCACTGGGGGGAATATCTGGCACTGGGGGCATATCTGGCACTGGGGGGGATATCTGGCACTGGGGCATATATGGCACTGGGGGGGGAATATCTGGCACTGGGGGCATATATGGCACTGGGGGGGGGTATCTGGCACTGGGGGCATATATGGCACGGGGGGCATATATGGCACTGGGGGGGAATATCTGGCACTGGGGGCATATGTGTACCTGGCACATGGGGACGACGACTATATTTGGCACTGGGGCATGTAAGTACCTGGCACCGTGGGGGAATATCTGGCACTGGGGACATATGTGGCACTGGGAGCACAGCCCTAGCAACAAGGACTACCTCCTAGCAACGAGCATGACACCCAGTGCATGAAACATCTGGCAACGAGCATGACACCCAGTGCATGAAACACCTGGCAACGAGCATGACACCCAGTGCATGAAACCCCTGGCAACGAGCATGACACCCTGAGCATGAAAACCCCTGGCACCGTGCATGGAACCAAGAGCATGTAACCCCTGGCAACGAGCATGACACCCAGTGCATGAAACCCCTGACAACGAGCAGGTAATTGAAAAGTAATTAGAAGCCTTACTGTAGGACTTAATGTGTAATGGGCATTACGGTGTGTGGCATAATGTATCACGGACATTGCGGTGTGTGTCATAATGTGTCGCAGGCATTACGGTGTATGGTATACTATATCGCGGGCATTGTGATATGTGGTATAATGTCTCAGGGTCATTGCAGTGTGTGGCATAATGTATCACGGACATTGCGGTGTGTGTCATAATGTGTCAGGCATTACGGTGTGTGGTATACTATATCACGGGCATTGTGGTCAGTGGCGGTTCTTGCCACGGGCAAGCAGGACTTTTGCCCGGGGCGCCGCCTTCCGGAGGGCGCTGGCGCCATCCGGAGGGCGCCGCACCGTGGCAAGATCCGCCACTGCTGCCCGCTGTGTCCCCCGTCCGCCTCCGCTGCCCGCTGCCGTCCCCGTCCTCGGCGCCTCCTGTGAAGGGAACTAGACGCTATGCGTCTAGTTTCCCTTCGTGGAGAGTAACTGCTGAGCGGTGCGCGATGACGTCATCGCGCACCGCACAGCAAAGGTCCTCTCCACGAAGGGAACTAGACGCATAGCGTCTAGTTTCTCTTCGTGGAGAGGACCTTTTGCTGTGCGGTGCACGATGACGTCATCGCGCACCGCTCAGCATTCAAGCGGCGCTTTCAATGTACAGGGGGCGTGACTCACCACGCCCCCTGTATTAGGCCACGCCCTTTCCTGCCCGGGGCGCTCTGCGCCCTTGAACCGGCCCTGATTGTGGTATGTGGTATAATGTCTCAGGGTCATTGCAGTGTGGCATAATACATAACGGGCATTGCGATGTGTGGCATAGGGTATAACGGGCAGGGCATTGCGGTATGTGTCACAGGCATTACGGTGTATGGTATACTATATCACGGGCATTGTGGTATAATGTCTCAAGGTCATTGCAGTGTGTGGCATAATGTGTCACAGGCATTGTATGTGCTATAATGTATCGGGCATTGCAGTGTGTGGCATAATGTATCACGGACATTGCGGTGTGTGTCATAATGTGTCACAGACATTGTATGTGCTATAATGTATCAGGGGCATTGCAGTGTGTAGCATAATGTATAACGGGCATTGCGATTCCTGTCATAATGTGTCACAGGCATTACGGTGTGTGGCATAATGTGTCACAGACATTACGGTGTGTGGCATAATGTGTCGGGGGCATTACAGTGTGTGCATATTGTGTCGTGCATTATTGTGTGCGGCATAATGTCTAAGGGCCATTGCAGTATGTGGCATAATGTATACTGGGCATTACTATAAGGAGGAAAAATGACAAATAATGTAAGGGGCATGAATCAGGATTATTTTTCTTTCCTGTGGTGGCCAACGTATGGGCGTGCAGGTTGCAAAACTGGGGTATAAGGTAGTCTTTTCCTGCAATGCCACGCCCCTTTATGCGAAACCACGCCCACTCCAACAAAACCACGCCCCTTTTTTGACGCGCGCACCTTAGGCGCGCGCATATTTATCCCTTTCTTGCTCCCAATTATGGAGCATGAAGGGGGGGGGGCGCCGAAGAATTTTTTGGCTTGGGGGAGAAAAATTTCTAGTTACGCCACTGGATTGGACATATCCAGTGTGATGCGGCTGTAGATGATTTTTGCTGTTTCTAACTTCTACATCAATGAATAAGTTTCAAAATAGAATGCATCAAGAGAACGGTGTTGGTAGTATAAAACTACCTACAGCACCTGGTATTCCCAGGTGGTCTCACATCCAAGAACAAACCAGGCCTAAGATCAGGTGATATTGGGCATATACAGTGTGGTGTGGCTGTAGATGAGCTTTGTGGTTTCTGTTAGAGTTCTTCTACTTCTAACTACTCGTACATAAATGAATAAGCGGACGATTTATTAAACCTGGTGAAATGATAATTTGCATGGTGATAAAGTACCAGCCAATCAGCTCCTAATTGCCATGTCACAGGCTGGGTTTGAAAAATGACAGTTAGGAGCTGACTGGCTGGTACTTTATCACCTTGCACTTTATCAGTTCACCAGGCTTAATAGATCTGCCCCAATGTTTCAAAATGGAATGCATCAAGAGAACGGTGTTGGTATTGTAAAAATACACACAGCTCCTGGTATTTCCTGGTGGTCTCCCATCCAAGTACTAAAACCAGGACCAACACTGCTCAGCTTCCATGATCAGGAGAGATTGGGCAAATCCAGTGTGCTGTGGCTGTAGATGAGCTCGTGGTTTCTGTTAGAGCTCTTCTACTTCTAACTTCTGGTACATAAAAGAATATGTGTAAATATTAAATGTACAGTACCAAGAAAAGGGTGTTGGTAGTTTACCTAAAGAATCTGATAATACATGGATGGGAGACTGCTTGGTAGTAACAAAGTCCAATACTGCTTTGCTTCAAAGATCAAATGAGATTGGGCATATCCAGTGTGGTGTGGCTTTAGATAAGCTTTGTGGTTTCTGTTAGAGCTCTTCTACTTCTAACTACTGGTACATTAATGAATATGTATAAGGTTGTAGTTTATCCAATATCCCTTTACTACCTTACCTCCCCCTCCCCCTCCCCTCCCCTCCCCTCCCCTCCTTATAGCTTCCTTTGTTCTCTCCTCCTCGTGTGTGCGTTATTTGTTTTCTCATACGTCCTAGAGGATGCTGGGATCACATTAAGAACCATGGGGTATAGACGGGATCCGCAGGAGACATGGGCACTTTAAGACTTTCAAAGGGTGTGAACTGTCTCCTCCCTCTATGCCCCTCCTCCAGACTCCAGTTTTAGAATTGTGCCCAGTGAGACTGGATGCACTACAGGGGAGCTCTACTGAGTTTCTCTGAAAAGACTTATGTTAGTTTTTCTTATTTTCAGGGAGGCTGCTGGCAACAGTCTCCCTGCTCCGTGGAACTTAGGGGAGAGAAGTATGACCAACTTCTAGTGAGTTCAATGGCTCTGCTTCTGGCTGACAGGACACCATTAGCTCCTGAGGGTGCTGATCGCTGGGTACGCCTAGATGCCCACTCCCGTAGCCTGCCATCACCTCAAACTATCATACCCAGGATTCAAATCTATAACCTGTTGAATTCTAATCAAACACCCTACCCATTGAGCTACTTGATCCTGCATCTATTCTAACCTCCAAAAACAGATTCAGTTGCATTTTCCAGCGTGTTTTGTTTGCGCCTTTGCAAATGTCTTACATCGACAAACTTATTTAGTACTATTTTGCAAATAGGGTTACATTGTCGCAACATTGTGTTCCCTAATTGCTTGATTTTTTAAATGCAACAATTGATAAAGACACCTGATAATTGCTCTGTGGAGTGTTATTTTGTGTCTACTTCTTATCTACATTTAATTCCCTACCTCTAATCAAGGCATTTTTAAATGCTGGGGGCTGCCAGGACGTGAGGCCTACCTAGACTTTAGATCGGAATTTGAATGTACTTGTGAACTAACTTAATTTCCTACTTCTAAATTCATTCCTAAATTCACTACTTACATTAATCCTGTAGTTGGGCATTTTGAGCCTTCAATTGTGGGTATTTTTTTGTGTCCAGACCAGCAGCTGGTGGTGTGCATTTGCTGGAAAGGCATCGATATGCTGCATCTCCTGATGTGTGTCTCCCTCAAGTGGCTGTCAGCAAATGCATGCTAGACACCCCATTCCAAGCTGATTGTGACATCACGGAACATGCATCATAGAACAGGCATGCTAGAATATGGGTCTTCAACCTGCGACCCTCCAGCTGCTGTGGAACTACATATACCAGCATGCCCTGCCTCAGTTTTAGCATACCTTAATAGCAAAACTGTGGCAGGGCATGCTGGGATGTGTAGTTTCACAGCAGCTGGAGGGCCACAGGATGAAGACCCATGTGCTAGAGCCAAGCCGCAGGTACATTGAATGCTAGCAAGCTGAATGTTTAAATCCTTTTTGTTCCGCAGCATTCCAATGCGGAAGATTCCATGGAACCAGAGATTATTCCATTGAGAAGGACATGCTGCCTGGATGACTGCACTGTGCAAATTAAATCACGGAGCCAGTTGGCTTGTGGGTGGCTCTGGTGACTGGGTGGTTGGGTGGGCGGTGTGTCAGAGGTGGAGCACATGCAAATGAATGTGTATCATCCTGCTAGTGAGAGTGAAAACTCATGCAGGAGTGTGCCTGCTTGTCAGTGGGTTATGCACCTTGCCAGGCGTCAAATCTACATGGAGCAGCTGGAGGGGACAAGAGCAGGTTTGCAAAATATAGATAGAAGAGCATATATGCTGGCGCATTCTCCATGATTGTGTCAGCTTATGTTTTGGTGCACTGCACTTTCCTCCGCTAAGTTTTAGCCATTTTGGTTAAACGCAAGTGTAGTTGCTTCTCGCCCTTTTGGCTGTGATCTTGTATCGTGGTTGAAGAGTCTGCTGGAGGGATTGTTTTCTTCATTGACGAGAGACTGAAGATATTACAGGATGGAAGGCTTGGGAACACTATCTGTTTTTCAGTTGTGGAAGAGTTGAAAGACAGCTTTTACTTGCCAATATCTCTCTTTTGCAAAGAGCTACGCATTGGAAAATTCAGGGCTATACCGTGTAGATGAAGCACTAACAGGAGGCTTTAAAATTTTCATTCTAGTTTCCTTCGTTTGGGAGAAAAATGCAAAGGTACAAGACAGCTTTTCCTTGCCAATATCTCTCTTTTGCAAAGAGCTGCACATTGGAAAATTCAGGGCTATGCCGTGTAGATGATGGCCTAACAGGAGGCTTTAAAATTTTCTTTCTAGTGTCCTTCGTTTGGGAGAAAAATGCAAAGGTACAAGACAGCTTTTCCTTGTCAATATCTCTCTTTTGCAAAGAGCTACGCATTGGAAAATTCAGGGCTATGCCGTGTAGATGATGGCCTAACAGGAGGCTTTAAAATTTTCTTTCTAGTGTCCTTCGTTTGGGAGAAAAATGCAAAGGTA
Source organism: Pseudophryne corroboree (assembly GCF_028390025.1). Lineage (NCBI taxonomy): Eukaryota > Metazoa > Chordata > Amphibia > Anura > Myobatrachidae > Pseudophryne > Pseudophryne corroboree. The sequence continues at coordinate 14,092 of NW_026967701.1, read as the reverse complement.
CAAGACAGCTTTTCCTTGCCAATATCTCTCTTTTGCAAAGAGCTACGCATTGGAAAATTCAGGGCTATACCGTGTAGATGAAGCACTAACAGGAGGCTTTAAAATTTTCATTCTAGTGTCCTTCGTTTGGGAGAAAAATGCAAAGGTAGCTTGTGCCATCGCCACTCTGCTCCTTGTGCCGCCTTGGCGGTTTACATGAGCCACTGCGGTGACGTTGTCTGACTGGATCAGAACCGGTTGGTCGCAAAGTAAGGTCTCCGCTTGACGTAGGGCATTGTATATGGCCCCTAGTTTCAGGATGTTGATGTGAAGACAAGTCTCTTGACTTGACCAAAGACCTTGGAAATTTCTTCCCTGTGTGACTGCTCCCCAACCTTGGAGGCTTGCATCTGTGGTCACCAGGATCCAGTCCTGAATGCCGAATCTGCGTCACTCGAGAAGGTGAGCACTCTGCAGCCACCACAGGAGTGATACCCTGACCCTGGGGGACAGGGTGATCAACCAATGCATCTGTAAATGTGACCCAGACCACTTGTCCAGTAGGTCCCATTGGAAAGTATTCGCATGGAACCTGCCGAATGGAATGGCTTTGTATGATGCCACCATCTTTCCCAGGACTCGAGTGCAGTGATGCACTGACACAAGTTTTGGTTTCAATAGGTTCCTGACAAGAGTCATGAGTTCCTGGGCCTTTTCTATCGGGAGATAAACCCTCTTCTGGTCTGTGTCCAGAATCATGCCCAAGAAAGACAGACGAGTCGTAGGAACCAACTGCGACTTTGGGATATTGAAAATCCAGCCGTGTTGCTGTAACACTTTCAGTGAAAGTGATACGCTGTTCAGCAACTGCTCTCTTGATCTCGCTTTTATGAGATCGCTCAAGTACGGGATAATTGTGACACCTTGCTTGCGCAGGAAAACCATCATTTCCACCATTACCTTGGTGAAAATTCTCTGGGCCGTGGAGAGACCAAACAGCAAAGTCTGAAATTGGCAATGACAGTCCTGTACCGCAAATCTGAGGTACAACTGATGAGATGGATAAATTTGGACATGAAGGTATGCATCCTGTACACAAATGCGGACAACAGGTGTCAAGCCGTGTGTTACCTTTGTCAAGCTGTAATAAGTAGGGGTAAGGACGTTAACCACCTCAGAACATCCTCCCTTATACGTCACCTGCAGCGCATTAATCATAAGTCAGTGACAAGTTCAAAAACTTTGGATGACAGCGGAAGCAGTCCACTGACCACTAAATCCCTTCCTCTTGTAACCAAGCTCCTGCAAACCACACCACCAACTCCCTCAGTGTCAATTTCCTCCTTAGACAGGAGAGCCAATAGTCCTGCAGGCCATGTCACTGGCAAGTCTGACGAGTCCTCTCCTGCCTGGGATTCCTCCGATGCATCCTTGAGTGTAACGCCTACTGCTGCTGGCGCTGCTTTTGTTGCTGCTGGGAGTCGATCGTCATCCCAGAGGGGAAGTCGGAAGACCACTTGTACTACTTCCAGTAGGCAATTGACTGTCCAACAGTCCTTTGCGAGGAAGATGAAATATCACAGCAGTCATCCTGCTGCAAAGCGGATAACTCAGGTCTTGTCAGCCTGGGTGGTGAGAAACGTGGTTCCGGTATCCATCGTTAATTCAGAGGCAACTAGAGACTTGATTGAGGTACTGTGTCCCCGGTACCAAATGCCATCTAGGTTCCATTTCTCTAGGCAGGCGATACCGAAAATGTACACAGACCTCAGAAAAAGAGTCACCAGTGTCCTAAAAAATGCAGTTGTACCCAATGTCCACTAGTCCACATGTCCGTGGTTAAGTGGAGCAGGGCAGACTCAGGACTATATGACTGTGACAGCCCACTGGGTAGATGTATTGCCTCCCGCAGCAAGAACAGCAGCGGCGGCACCAGTAGCAGCATCTCGCAAATGCCAACTCGTTCCTAGGCAGGCTACGCTTTGTATCACCGCTTTCCATAAGAGGCACACAGCTGACAACCTTTTACGGAAACTGAGGAACATCATCGCAGAATGGCTTACCCCAATTTGACTCTCCTGGGGATTTGTGACATCGGACAACGCCACCAATATTGTGCGTGCATTACATCTGGGCAAATTCCAGCACGTCCCATGTTTTGCACATACATTGAATTTGGTGGTGCAGAATTATTTAAAAAACGACAGGGGCGTGCAAGAGATGCTGTCGGTGGCCCGAAGAATTGCGGGCCACTTTCTGCATTCAGCCACCGCGTGCCGAAGACTGGAGCACCACCAAACATTCCTGAACCTGCCCTGCCATCCTCTGAAGCAAGAGGTGGTAACGAGGTGGAATTCAACCCTCTATATGCTTCAGAGGATGGAGGAGCAGCAAAAGGCCATTCAAGCCTATACATCTACCCAAGATATAGACAAAGGAGGGGGAATGCACCTGACTCAAGCGCAGTGGAGAATGATTTCAACGTTGTGCAAGGTTCTGCAATCCTTTGAACTTGCCACACGTGAAGTCAGTTCAGACACTGCCAGCCTGAGTCAGGTCATTCCCCTCATCAGGCTTTTGCAGAAGAAGCTGGAGACATTGATGGAGGAGCTAAAACAGAGCGATTCCGCTAGGCATGTGGGACTTGTGGATGGAGCCCTTAATTCGCTTAACCAGGATTCAATCTGTTGAAATCAGAGCAATAAATTTTGGCCACCGTGCTCGATCCTAGATTTAAAACCTACATTGTATCTCTCTTTCCTGCAGACACAAGTCTGCAGAGGTTCAAAGACCTGCTGGTGAGAAAATTGTCAAGTCAAGCGGAACGTGACCCGTCAACAGCTCCTCCTTCACATTCTCCCGCAACTGGGGGTGCGAGGAAAAGGCTAAGAATTCCGAGCCCACCCGCTGGCGGTGATGCAGGGCAGTCTGGAGTGAGTGCTGACATCTGGTCCGGACTGAAGGACCTGGCAACGATTACTGACATGTCGTCTACTGTCACTGCATATGATTCTGTCACCTTTGAAAGAATGGTGGAGGATTATATGAGTGACCGCATCCAGGTAGGCACGTCAGACAGTCCGTATGTATACTGGCAGGAAAAAGAGGCAATTTGGAGGCCCTTGCACAAACTGGCTTTATTCTACCTAAGTTGCCCTCCCTCCAGTGTGTACTCCAAAAGAGTGTTTAGTGCGGCCGCTCACCTTGTCAGCAATCGGCGTACGAGGTTACTTCCAGAAAATGTGGAGAAGATGATGATCATCAAAATTAATTATAATCAATTCCTCCGTGGAGACATTCACCAGCAATTGCCTCCAGAAAGTACACAGGGATCTGAGATGGTGGATTCCAGTGGGGACGAATTAATAATCTGTGAGGAGGGCGATGTACACAGTGAAAGGGGTGAGGAATCGGAGGATGATGAGGTGAACATCTTGCCTCTGTAGAGCCAGTTTGTGCAAGGAGAGATTGATTGCTTCTTTTTTGGTGGGGGTCCAAACCAACCAGTCATTTCAGTCAGCCGTGTGGCAGACCCTGTTGCTGAAATGATGGGTTCGTCAATGTTTTTCTTTTCAATCTAAGCCCCTGCAGTTTTTTGTAAGAATCTGCTTCGCTATGATGATCAACAAGTCACAAGGGCAAACACTCAGGGCTGGAGGCGTAGATCTTAGGACCAGCTGCTACAAGCATGGCAAAGGTGTCACTATCATTGGTGACACCCAGAGAGGCAGCGAGGGAGATTGTAATGCAGTGCGCGCAGATAAGCAGCGCAATGGTAAAATGGAGGCATGGTCTCATAGGTAGGGGTGTGGCCTGTTGGCCTGAATCTCCATTTTGTTGCTCCGGGTATCCCGGGGGTTGAGTGCTGCACCCGGGGACTAGTGTGTGAGTGGTGCTGGCTCCTGCACAGTGACAGAAACTGGGTGTTGCACGTAATGTCACAGTGAAACACCCATATTCTGCCACTGAAGAGGAGCCGGCACTTTGGTATCACCCCCCTTGGCGGGTGACACTCGGGTGTGGGCCGCAACCCCGTTGTGATGCCACTGACCCATGGGAAGCTTTACGTGGCTTACCCATGTGTTAGTAGCCCCAAGCATCTTTTGTGTTAGTCCCTGAAGAAAAACTTCAAATATTTACAAATACATTTTGTAATCAATGGGCCTAATTCAGTAAGGATTGCAAATTCTGCTAAGTAACAGAATTTGCAATCCTTTGGTTCGCATGCTGGGGCCACCCAGCATGCCGCCTCCCTTCTTGACCACGCTGAAATTGCAGTCGCAGTGCAGTTCAGCGTGATCATAAAAAATGGGTTAGCCTCCTGTTGGTGTAGACTGTATGTGTGCGCAGGAAGCCGCCACCATTTTTGTGATCGCAGCTGCTGCATGTGATGTCATGCAACCGCTCTGACCACGCCTCCTGTTTCTCCGTTGCCGACCCCATTTTGAAGCCCTGCCCACGCACCGCTCCATCTCCGACTTGGAAATGGAGTGTTGCTGACCCCCCCCCCAGCACCGATTGACAGTCAGAGGCGATCGCATTAACTACGGGGTGCCGCAGAAAATGCAGGCGCATGCGTATGCTCTTAGCAATTTTTGCAGTTGGACTGCTTATTGCGATTGCAATCCAACCTGAATCAGGCTCTATTACCTATCACAATGCACTGCGGGTAGTACAAAATGGGGTTAATATAAGAGAAAACCCCCCAGAGCTGTGCTCCTTAACTGTCCCTGGTGGCTAGTGGAGCGGCTGCCCAGTAATCAGTGTCCACGCCAGTGCGCACATGGCCCGCCCCCTACAGCCACGCTGGATCACGGTATAGTGTGGGCACAGAAGTCCCTTACCTCCCTTTCATCAGCGGCCTCGTGATCCCGGAGGGCGGTGTGTGTGTGACTGACCTTAGGAAGAAACCGGAGCCTCCGCTGCAGTGACCCAGCAACCAGGGCGCGGGAGTATACTGCGCCGCTGGGAGTGATGGAGCTGCAGTAAAGATGTCTATTAGACCTAGCCTGCTGCAGCCCTTGTAGATTCTTATAAAAAAAAGTTCTTCTTTTCTTGTCAAAATTAATAGCTAAGAATAGGCTGCCTGAGGCAGCCCCCTCTTAAGTGGCCTGCTACTGAAGGCACCAACTACAAACTGAGCTCCCTGTTCATGGAAGCGAGGTTATAGAGGAGGGGGCGCTGAGCATCTTGGGAACAGTCAAAAGCTTTGAGCCTGTTGGTGCCTCAGATCAAGATCCTACTCTACACCCCAATGTGAATCCTTGTGGAGTCCAGTGTACCCCACAGAAGAAATGAATGTGTCACACCCATTGGCAGCAACATTAGAATAGCTGCTGATGGGCACAATTGAGAAAGGAAGGGGGGAAAACATTTGAATCCAGCACATATATGTAATTTGAATATGTAATTTGTACCTTCCTACTTTAAAATGTAATGGATGAACCTCACCCTGTGAGAACTATCTTCATGATCAAGAGATCTCATACGCAAGAAAAGCATGTGCTGGGATAGGGCTGTGGAGGGCGGCTGCTCGGGCACACACCCGTCAAGTTAAGGAGATTCAACTGAGGAAGCACAAGGGAACTGCAGGGAGACCACATATTTTCAGATGAACATGAGAGGGCGGAAGGCTGCCTAATACTGAAGCACCCTCAAACATCAAACCATATGCAACAACTAGTACAAGCATTCCTGGGGAAAGGTCTGCAGCAGACGGATTTGCATACGGTGATGTCATCCAAGCAATGGGCATAGTTGGCTGCAACCCTCGTCTGCATATGAAAAGAGAAAATGGTCACGCAGGGCATGGCGGCCTTTGTGGGGTTGCGCTTGGATGACCCCTAGATCGCTTTATACACCCCCATCAGTGTGGGGCTCATGTTGGCCATGCCCAAGCCCCTGAAGCATTCAAGCTGATTTCTTGCAGCAGCTGGACCCAGTAACAGCTCCAGAGTTGCTCTACAAGACAAGTAAAAGGGTGTGAGCCCTGCAGCACCACCTGTAGTTTGCATACACACATATATAGGACAGCATCTCTTATATGCCCCAGGGGCAATAAAATAGTAGCCTTATCTAGGGTATCCGTCCATGCCGCTACAGCACTACACACCCAGGCCGACGCAATTGCCGGTCTGAGTAAGGTACCTGAATGTGTATAAATGGACTTCAGGGTAATCTCCTGTTTGCGGTCAGCAGACTCTTTGAGGGTAGCCGTATCCTGGGACGGGAGGGCTACCTTCTTGGATAAGCGTGTTAATGCTTTGTCCACCCAAGGGGAGGATTCCCATCGTAACCTATCCGTTGATGGGAAAGGGGAATCCTTTTGGAAATCTGCAGGAGATTCCCAAGCTTTTTCACATAACTCGTTCAGCTCGTGTGAGGGGGGAAAGGTTACCTCAGGCTTCTTTCCCTTGTACATATGTACCCTCTTGTCAGGGATAGGGGGCTCCTCTGTGATGTGCAAAACATCTTTTATTGCCATAATCATATATCAAATGTATTTTGCCAATTTTGGCTGTAACTTTGCATCATCGTAATCGACACTGGAGTCAGAATCCGTGTCGGTATCTGTGTCAACAATCTGGATAGTGGGCGCTTATGAGACCCTGACAGTCCCTGCGACATAGGATTAGGCATTGGTTGAGACCCTGACTGTCCCAAAGCTTCTGCCTTGTCTAATCTTTTGTGCAATGAGTTTACACTAGCATTTTAAACATTCCACATATCCATCCAATCAGGTGTCGGCGGAGACACCACGTTCATTTGCTCCCGCTCCTCTCTAATATAGCCTTCTTCCTCAGACATGTCGACACACGCGTACCGACACACCACACACACAGGGAATACTTTTACTGAAGACATTTCCCCCACAAGGCCCTTTGGAGAGACAGAGAGAGAGTATGCCAGCACATACCCCAGCGCTATATAACCCAGGAATAGCACAGTAACTTAATGTTTGAACAATCGGTGAGGGGGAACATCTTGAAACCCCAGTTTGTACCCTTGGGACACTATTTGTAAAACACACAAGTCCATGTCCAAATGAATCCAGAACTGACTGAAGAGTTTTAGACGTGCCCCCACTGGTGCGGGCTCCTGCAAGAGAGCCCCAGCGTCATGCAGTGGATTTGGCAGAAGCAGAGGATGATCTCTGCTCCTGCGATCTTGAAGAGGATGCAGACCTCTTCTCTCTTCTCCTTCCTCTACCTGCAAAGAAAGGGGAATCTTAACTTCTTGCATATCTATTGGGCCGAAATGACTGCATCAGATAATGATGCGTCTTCATCCGTTGGGAGGGAACATAGGGCAAGAAGGTTGACTTACCTGCGGGAGCTGCCGAGATCAAATTAACTAGGCAGTCACCAAACAAGGCTTCACCTTCATAGGGAAGAGACTCCCTTTCTTCTTGGAGTCAGCATCAGAATTCTCTTGGTGAATCCACAATGCCCTCCTATCCGACACTGCCATGAAATTGGCCCGTGAACTCAAGAGTCCTATATCCCTTGCAGTCTCACGTAAGTATGCTGCAGTGTCCTTGATATGATACAACGTAAGGAGTATCCCATCTCTCCAGGGTATCTATATCGGATGACAAGGTATTCGACCAATTCTTGAATACTACTACTCACCCATGCACATGTAATGGCAGGTCTAAGTAATGTACCCGTGGTTACATAACTAGAAATAATGTAGCTTCCTGCATACGATCCGCTGGATTTGTGACAGGGCCCCGTGCAGAACAGGGGGTGACTCCCACTTTATTCTGTCCGCGGCGGGAAATGAATAAACAACCAGAATCCTTTTGGGGATTTGAAACCATCTTGTCGAGCTGGCCCAGACTTTCTCAAACAGAGATGGAGGAACGTTACATCAGCTTTCATTATATATCTATATATACATACATATAGACCCCTTTGTCAGGAACAGCAGGGTCTTCAGTGATTTTAATATGTCCTTAATATCCACAATCATGTACTGAATGCTCCTTGCCAATATTGGATCTAATCAGGAAACATTATGGTCGACATAAGTATCAGTATCCGTGTCAGTATCAGTGTGTAGTAACTGGGCAAAATAACATTTTTGCGACCCAGCGGGGCCTGAGGGAAAAGAAACATAGCCATGAATATCACATCTATTCTCTACGTCTGTGTCTGGGACACAGATTTATCCAACCTTACTCTGATATTACTGAAACATTTACCAAGTCAGTTATTGGTGGTGCCAACAGGGCCACCATCATATGTCTGCATTCCTAATATAGTTTCCTCTTGGGAAAAACATTCAGCCACCGACATGTTGACACACATATACCAAGTACCCACAGACACACCGGCTTATGGGGGACAGACCGTCAGTAAATCTGTCAGAGGGACACAGAGGATTTTTCAGCTCACAATCCAGCGCCAAAAGTACACAGTCTGGGAAATAATAAACTCTATAGTGATAGACTTGTAATGCTCTAAAGATGTTCTGGTGAGGTGAGGAAGAAGCCCCGCCGCTGTAATGGCGCGTATCTGTCCCGCTCAGAAATAATTAATTACGCTAGTGGGGTAAGGACAGTGCCCAGGCACTAATGTCCACTTTTTCCAGCCTTTTGTGAGGAATTTATGCTGCCCAGGGTGCCCCCCCCCCCCTGTGCCCTGCACCCTGCAGTGCCTGTGTTTGTGTGTGAGCATGGCGCGCAGCGTTCCGCTCGCTGCTCGGTACCTCAGAATGCCGTCACTGAAGAAGAAGTCTCTGTTCTTCTGCTACTCACCTGTCTTCTGGCTCTGTAAGGGGGTGACGGCAGGCTTCGGGAGTGTGCATCTAGGTGTACCCAGCGATCAGCACCCTCAGGAGCTAATGGTGTCCTGTCAGCCTGAAGCAGAGCCATTGAACTCACTAGAAGTTGGTCATACTTCTCTCCCCTAAGTCCCACGAAGCAGGGAGACTGTTGCCAGCAGCCTCCCTGAAAATAAAAAAAACTAACAAGTCTTTTCAGAGAAACTCAGTAGAGCTCCCCTGTAGTGCATCCAGTATCACTGCGCACAATACTAAAACTGGAGTCTGGAGGAGGGGCATAGAGGGAGGAGACAGTTCACACCCTTTGAAAGTCTTAAAGTGCCCATGTCTCCTGCGGATCCCGTCTATACCCCATGGTTCTTAATGTGACCCCAGCATCCTCTAGGACGTATGAGAAAACAAATAACGCACACACGAGGAGGAGAGAACTAAGGAAGCTATAAGGAGAAGAGGGGAGGGAGGGGGGGTTGAAAGGTAAGGTAGTAAAGGCATATTGGATAAACTACAACCTTATAGATATTCATTAATGTACCAGTAGTTAGAAGTAGAAGAGCTCTAACAGAAACCACAAAGCTTATCTAAAGCCACACCACACTGGATATGCCCAATCTCATTTGATTTTTGAAGCAAAGCAGTATTGGACTTTGTTAATACATGGATGGGAGACTGCTTGGTAGTATCAGATTCTTTAGGTGTTTTTAAACTACCAACACCATTTTCTTGGTACATTTAATTTTTACATGTATTCTTTTATGTACCAGAAGTTAGAAGTAGAAGAGCTGTAACAGAAACCACCAGCTCATCTACAGCCACAGCACACTGGATTTGCCCAATCTCTCCTGATCATGGAAGCTGAGCAGTGTTGGTCCTGGTTTTAGTACTTGGATGGGAGACCACAAGGAAATACCAGGAGCTGTGTGTATTTTTTCAATACTAACTAGAGATGAGCGCCTGAAATTTTTCGGGTTTTGTGTTTTGGTTTTGGGTTCGGTTCCGCGGCCGTGTTTTGGGTTCGAACGCGTTTTGGCAAAACCTCACCTCAAACTATCATACCCAGGATTCAAATCTATAACCTGTTGAATTCTAATCAAACACCCTACCCATTGAGCTACTTGATCCTGCATCTATTCTAACCTCCAAAAACAGATTCAGTTGCATTTTCCAGCGTGTTTTGTTTGCGCCTTTGCAAATGTCTTACATCGACAAACTTATTTAGTACTATTTTGCAAATAGGGTTACATTGTCGCAACATTGTGTTCCCTAATTGCTTGATTTTTTAAATGCAACAATTGATAAAGACACCTGATAATTGCTCTGTGGAGTGTTATTTTGTGTCTACTTCTTATCTACATTTAATTCCCTACCTCTAATCAAGGCATTTTTAAATGCTGGGGGCTGCCAGGACGTGAGGCCTACCTAGACTTTAGATCGGAATTTGAATGTACTTGTGAACTAACTTAATTTCCTACTTCTAAATTCATTCCTAAATTCACTACTTACATTAATCCTGTAGTTGGGCATTTTGAGCCTTCAATTGTGGGTATTTTTTTGTGTCCAGACCAGCAGCTGGTGGTGTGCATTTGCTGGAAAGGCATCGATATGCTGCATCTCCTGATGTGTGTCTCCCTCAAGTGGCTGTCAGCAAATGCATGCTAGACACCCCATTCCAAGCTGATTGTGACATCACGGAACATGCATCATAGAACAGGCATGCTAGAATATGGGTCTTCAACCTGCGACCCTCCAGCTGCTGTGGAACTACATATACCAGCATGCCCTGCCTCAGTTTTAGCATACCTTAATAGCAAAACTGTGGCAGGGCATGCTGGGATGTGTAGTTTCACAGCAGCTGGAGGGCCACAGGATGAAGACCCATGTGCTAGAGCCAAGCCGCAGGTACATTGAATGCTAGCAAGCTGAATGTTTAAATCCTTTTTGTTCCGCAGCATTCCAATGCGGAAGATTCCATGGAACCAGAGATTATTCCATTGAGAAGGACATGCTGCCTGGATGACTGCACTGTGCAAATTAAATCACGGAGCCAGTTGGCTTGTGGGTGGCTCTGGTGACTGGGTGGTTGGGTGGGCGGTGTGTCAGAGGTGGAGCACATGCAAATGAATGTGTATCATCCTGCTAGTGAGAGTGAAAACTCATGCAGGAGTGTGCCTGCTTGTCAGTGGGTTATGCACCTTGCCAGGCGTCAAATCTACATGGAGCAGCTGGAGGGGACAAGAGCAGGTTTGCAAAATATAGATAGAAGAGCATATATGCTGGCGCATTCTCCATGATTGTGTCAGCTTATGTTTTGGTGCACTGCACTTTCCTCCGCTAAGTTTTAGCCATTTTGGTTAAACGCAAGTGTAGTTGCTTCTCGCCCTTTTGGCTGTGATCTTGTATCGTGGTTGAAGAGTCTGCTGGAGGGATTGTTTTCTTCATTGACGAGAGACTGAAGATATTACAGGATGGAAGGCTTGGGAACACTATCTGTTTTTCAGTTGTGGAAGAGTTGAAAGACAGCTTTTACTTGCCAATATCTCTCTTTTGCAAAGAGCTACGCATTGGAAAATTCAGGGCTATACCGTGTAGATGAAGCACTAACAGGAGGCTTTAAAATTTTCATTCTAGTTTCCTTCGTTTGGGAGAAAAATGCAAAGGTACAAGACAGCTTTTCCTTGCCAATATCTCTCTTTTGCAAAGAGCTGCACATTGGAAAATTCAGGGCTATGCCGTGTAGATGATGGCCTAACAGGAGGCTTTAAAATTTTCTTTCTAGTGTCCTTCGTTTGGGAGAAAAATGCAAAGGTACAAGACAGCTTTTCCTTGCCAATATCTCTCTTTTGCAAAGAGCTACGCATTGGAAAATTCAGGGCTATGCCGTGTAGATGATGGCCTAACAGGAGGCTTTAAAATTTTCTTTCTAGTGTCCTTCGTTTGGGAGAAAAATGCAAAGGTACAAGACAGCTTTTCCTTGCCAATATCTCTCTTTTGCAAAGAGCTACGCATTGGAAAATTCAGGGCTATACCGTGTAGATGAAGCACTAACAGGAGGCTTTAAAATTTTCATTCTAGTGTCCTTCGTTTGGGAGAAAAATGCAAAGGTAGCTTGTGCCATCGCCACTCTGCTCCTTGTGCCGCCTTGGCGGTTTACATGAGCCACTGCGGTGACGTTGTCTGACTGGATCAGAACCGGTTGGTCGCAAAGTAAGGTCTCCGCTTGACGTAGGGCATTGTATATGGCCCCTAGTTTCAGGATGTTGATGTGAAGACAAGTCTCTTGACTTGACCAAAGACCTTGGAAATTTCTTCCCTGTGTGACTGCTCCCCAACCTTGGAGGCTTGCATCTGTGGTCACCAGGATCCAGTCCTGAATGCCGAATCTGCGTCACTCGAGAAGGTGAGCACTCTGCAGCCACCACAGGAGTGATACCCTGACCCTGGGGGACAGGGTGATCAACCAATGCATCTGTAAATGTGACCCAGACCACTTGTCCAGTAGGTCCCATTGGAAAGTATTCGCATGGAACCTGCCGAATGGAATGGCTTTGTATGATGCCACCATCTTTCCCAGGACTCGAGTGCAGTGATGCACTGACACAAGTTTTGGTTTCAATAGGTTCCTGACAAGAGTCATGAGTTCCTGGGCCTTTTCTATCGGGAGATAAACCCTCTTCTGGTCTGTGTCCAGAATCATGCCCAAGAAAGACAGACGAGTCGTAGGAACCAACTGCGACTTTGGGATATTGAAAATCCAGCCGTGTTGCTGTAACACTTTCAGTGAAAGTGATACGCTGTTCAGCAACTGCTCTCTTGATCTCGCTTTTATGAGATCGCTCAAGTACGGGATAATTGTGACACCTTGCTTGCGCAGGAAAACCATCATTTCCACCATTACCTTGGTGAAAATTCTCTGGGCCGTGGAGAGACCAAACAGCAACGTCTGAAATTGGCAATGACAGTCCTGTACCGCAAATCTGAGGTACGACTGATGAGATGGATAAATTTGGACATGAAGGTATGCATCCTGTACACAAATGCGGACAACAGGTGTCAAGCCGTGTGTTACCTTTGTCAAGCTGTAATAAGTAGGGGTAAGGACGTTAACCACCTCAGAACATCCTCCCTTATACGTCACCTGCAGCGCATTAATCATAAGTCAGTGACAAGTTCAAAAACTTTGGATGACAGCGGAAGCAGTCCACTGACCACTAAATCCCTTCCTCTTGTAACCAAGCTCCTGCAAACCACACCACCAACTCCCTCAGTGTCAATTTCCTCCTTAGACAGGAGAGCCAATAGTCCTGCAGGCCATGTCACTGGCAAGTCTGACGAGTCCTCTCCTGCCTGGGATTCCTCCGATGCATCCTTGAGTGTAACGCCTACTGCTGCTGGCGCTGCTTTTGTTGCTGCTGGGAGTCGATCGTCATCCCAGAGGGGAAGTCGGAAGACCACTTGTACTACTTCCAGTAGGCAATTGACTGTCCAACAGTCCTTTGCGAGGAAGATGAAATATCACAGCAGTCATCCTGCTGCAAAGCGGATAACTCAGGTCTTGTCAGCCTGGGTGGTGAGAAACGTGGTTCCGGTATCCATCGTTAATTCAGAGGCAACTAGAGACTTGATTGAGGTACTGTGTCCCCGGTACCAAATGCCATCTAGGTTCCATTTCTCTAGGCAGGCGATACCGAAAATGTACACAGACCTCAGAAAAAGAGTCACCAGTGTCCTAAAAAATGCAGTTGTACCCAATGTCCACTAGTCCACATGTCCGTGGTTAAGTGGAGCAGGGCAGACTCAGGACTATATGACTGTGACAGCCCACTGGGTAGATGTATTGCCTCCCGCAGCAAGAACAGCAGCGGCGGCACCAGTAGCAGCATCTCGCAAATGCCAACTCGTTCCTAGGCAGGCTACGCTTTGTATCACCGCTTTCCATAAGAGGCACACAGCTGACAACCTTTTACGGAAACTGAGGAACATCATCGCAGAATGGCTTACCCCAATTTGACTCTCCTGGGGATTTGTGACATCGGACAACGCCACCAATATTGTGCGTGCATTACATCTGGGCAAATTCCAGCACGTCCCATGTTTTGCACATACATTGAATTTGGTGGTGCAGAATTATTTAAAAAATGACAGGGGCGTGCAAGAGATGCTGTCGGTGGCCCGAAGAATTGCGGGCCACTTTCTGCATTCAGCCACCGCGTGCCGAAGACTGGAGCACCACCAAACATTCCTGAACCTGCCCTGCCATCCTCTGAAGCAAGAGGTGGTAACGAGGTGGAATTCAACCCTCTATATGCTTCAGAGGATGGAGGAGCAGCAA